>NC_053129.1:4878356-5178356 GCF_010015445.1 Perca fluviatilis | reverse complement strand
GCGGCGTACGGAGCGCGCGCGTAATGCAATCTAGGAGCAGTGATTCGCCAAACCTCCCTTATTGCAGTCGCACACATTTCTTCTAATTTTATTTTTTAGTAACGAGTAACGAAGATGCTTAGTGGAAATATAACGGAGTAAAAGTATACATTTTATCTAGGAAATGTAGTGGAGTAAAAGTGAAAGTTGACATAAATTTAAATAGCGAAGTAAAGTACAGATACGTGAAATTTCTACTTAAGTACAGTAACGAAGTATTTGTACTCCGTTACATTACAACACTGCTAGAGTCGTACTTGCTCGCCGTCACTACTCACTCTGAAGATAATCACCGTCACTCTCTCCACTTCTCCCTCGCTCTATTATATCACGCATTCCCCACACACAAACACACACACACATGCCGGCTCGACACACACCAGCACACAAGTATAAACATCAGTCCACTAAGTACGTTATGGCAATAGCTCTGCGTGGAGCCTCCGCAGAACCATAAAACAAGACTCACAGTTGAACGGCAAAAAAAATGTCCCACGTACCGTCCTGGTCGGACCAGACAAGTGGGAGGCGGAGTGCACCGTGTGCAAAGCTGGCACATATGTTTCAGTGTCTTTATTATTTATCTTATTACATTGAAAAGGTATTAAGAGATATTTTGTTGAAGCTGGATCTTCTAACACAGAAGAGGTCATATTTCGAACATTATTTCATATTATTTATTTATTTTAAAAGCGAGCTATTATTTTGTTACAGGTTTTTACAGATTATATTTTATTACAGAAGTTATTCAATTGAGGCATAATAAAGCATGTTCATTAACCTCTGAGAGGCCTGTCTGAATTTGTGTCTTGAGGCCGGGCCGAGTGTCCTCTTTTTTGGAAATCAAAATATGGTCACCCTAGTAACTATTCATTAACTAACTATTCGTTCCTCATTCATTCCTCATACGTTCCTCATTCATTAACCATTAACTACCTACTTTTTTGTGTACATAATTGTAAAGTGTTACCGGCGAGCTTCTGCAGAAAGTCCTTCTCATGCAGATTGGAGGCCAAATGAAACGGGTTGTCTTAAAAAAACTGCTGAAGTTCGTTTCGCAGTTCAAACAGCCTTGTTAACACTTTTCCTCGGGACAACCATGCCACGTCTGCCCCGTTCTTATTTGTGTTTTCTGCTTGTGTTCATGGACTTATTTTGTAATCCATTGTTTGTCTTCATTCACTTCACTTGTCTTCCTGCCTTTGTTTCCCGCCTTTTTTGATTACCTGTCTCCGCCCTAATGTGTTTCACCTGTTTGTTTTCAGCTTCCCCAGTCCCCATGCATAAATACTCGCCATTCCCACTTCCCTGTGCCAGATTGTTGTTGAACCTTGTGTGTCTCACTCTCCAGCGTTGTTCCCAGTGTTTTCAGACTTTTTGTTTGCATTTTGACCACGTCTACTGCCTGCCGATTTTATACCTTTGCCTGGATTGTTCTCTGAACAATAAACTACCTACCTTTACTCCCTGCTCTGAGTTGTGCATTTGAGTCCGCCATTGTACCCTGACAAACCAGGGCACTTCAGTGTGCATGTGGTCCTCCGCATCATTGAGGACTGAAAGTAGATCATCTGGCATGTTTTTGACTGCAAGGGCTTCCCTGTGAATACTGCATGTATAAAGTACTAGAGACCCAGACTTGAGCAAAAGTACAAGTGCTCTATCAAAATGTTAAAGTGCTGAGAAGCACGTGACCAGCAGCGGCAATGGTTGCAATAGACTGAGCTTCTACACTCTCCTCCGTATTTCATTAAATAACCAGGTCTATTACTTTTTCTTCGCCAAATCGTTATGGTGAAACGCCTGCAGGCACGAAAGAGCGGGTCTCGTTGTCGTCTGGGCTGTCTACTCGTTCAGAGAAGCATGTCTGCGGCTAATGGAGTAGAAGCTAATGTGAACACGCACTCTAATATGGAGGAATTAATCGACCGGGTCTTGGAGAAGCAGCTAAGTGTGCTTAAATCAGTGATCTACAGCGCAGCGAAGGGAGTGCTCGCCGAAATGAATGCCTCGAAGCAACACATCGGGGCAGAACCTGAGATGCAGGAAAGCATGGTATGTGAGCCGGACCAATCTGACTGCGTCACACTCAAGATCCTGCGGCTTCGGATGACCAAAGGGATACAACACGAGCTGGCACCGCACGCTGAACGCAAGTCGGACGCGTTCATTTGCTGCGCTGCCCTGGGAACGACCCGCGGGAGGACAGGGCTTGCCTTCGGTCCGGCTGCAGAACCGGGTATTTTCTGGCTGGAATTGGAGGAAGAGGGGGACGCACAACATGCATGTGTAGCGGGTCCCGACTAGGTCTCCGCTGGCAGATATATAGATAACCCTCTGATAGGAGTGCTCTGGAAATATTAGAAATATTGCAGAGAAATCAGTGACGCAAGACAACAGTTGCTCATTCTCCATTCACTCGGATTATGTTTATTTTCAACTTCATTTTAACTTTGTATCTGCAATCATGAATTATTTTCTGTTATTTTTGTCTGCTTTGTATTGAAGCACAGGTTATATCCACATTTGGACAACATTAAGCCATATATCATTCAAAAGGTCTGTTTTCACATAAATGTATCCTCACATATTTTCCAAACATTAACTTATCAAAATTTGTATGAAACCAAAAAGAAACATTTTCCCTTTAAAAGTCCAATATGTAATATTTGTACTGTAATAAATCCAAAAATGACACCATTGCCTCATCAGATATTAAGGAAACATGTTAAACTGAAATACTATCTTTTCTGACAACAATGCTAATGTCAGTATTCTTTCTTTTTGAAATTTACATTCCATGATGGAGTTTGTTTTGATCTGTGTGTTGTTATCAACTGCCCAGTTTGACAGCCAGGCCGGGTTGCCAGATATACCTGTAAAAACGTAAACCCAGCACGCTACAGCTGTAACGTTGTTACAGCCATGAAAGCAGCACACAAACGAACAGGATCAACAGAGATAGATTCTACCCGACCTAAAAAAAAAAAGAAAATAGCATGTTTCTAACAGTTGCGTGACCAGAGACGTAACAACCCCCTGGTAAATATTGGAGATGTATTTGAAAGATGGAGACAGCTTAGATCCCAAAAGGATGCAGAATTGGCTTATTTCCTCCTGAACAGGTAAGCATTAGCTTCAGGCTAATGTATCACAGCCACTAGGGACGGGCATTTTATGTCATTTCAACATTTGTGTACTCACATTTAATTATATAGCTAGTGTACCCGAGTTGGTTACTCGCAAAAACAATTGAGACACAGCCAGTAAAGTGATCCTGACTGGTCCTGGCTAACGCCGCCATGCTAACCCTGTTAACTGCTAACGTTACCGGGAGGACCAGGCAAGCGGGCCATGGCTGTTTACAACGTGTAGTTCAGCGGCTGGAGCCGACAACGGTGAGTTATTTTAAGCCACGAGAGGGGGGCTGTAAATCGGAAAGAGAGGACTGTGAGTTTGCAGTGTGTTTAGCAATTGTTGCCGTAATTCTAAGCCAATGAAGTGTGTTCCGTTGGCAAGGTTGCTAGTGGTATTTTTAGAGTTTCGTATTGTAATTCTAAGCCAAGGAAGTGTGCCTGACTGGCGTGTGGAGAGGACGGTGAGGTTGTTGTGTTTTTAGCGGTTCATACTGTAATTTTTAGCCGAAAAAGTGTGTCTGTCAGTTGGTTACAGAGTTCCGCGTCGTGTATATATCTATGGCTCCGCGTGAGCACGGGCTTTTATGACTGTCAATATAGCCAGCATATAACGTTAGCTACTCCGCTGTGCTGTGGAGTAATGTCTGGCTATGTGAGACTAGCATCTAACATTAGCTACTCTGCTGTGCTGTGAAGTAATGTCTGGCTATGTGAGACTAGCATCTAACGTTAGCTACTCCGCTGTGCTGTGGAGTAATGTCTGGCTATGTGAGACTAGCATCTAACGTTAGCTACTCTGCTGTGCTGTGAAGTAATGTCTGGCTATGTGAGAAAAGCGTCTAGCAACATTGTTGTGAATGCTGCGGTCTCAGCCTGGCAACCCCCGTGAACTTTGAGTCTGGGCAGGAGGGGGCGGGGGAAACGACTGTCCAGTATTTTCAATTGGTAGTGCAGTAACTATTTTAACCGCTAGCTGCCAGTATTACATACAATATTACATATTGCACCTTTAAATCACATTTTTGGTCTATCATCAATCATATCTGCACTTCTTCCTTTAGACATCTGTCCTCTTCTCTTACCAAAAGAGTATTTTTGCAATAACTGTACATTTTATAAGTGTTCAGTTTATACAAAAGAATAATTCTCATTTGCAGTTAAGCTGTATTACATTTACACTATAAGAACACAAACTTCAATAATATACATATCTGCCTCATAACTGCCTAAAAGCTCAACTCTATGAACTGAATCTGTATTATTGTAATATTAACACGTGCGCCCTTAAACAAGGCCGCAGACGTAACTGGTGTTACGCTGTACATTCACATTCACTTTTTACTTTTAACATTGTAGTACACACATAGCTGTTTTCAACACACACTGATATAACCCACAAATGCCCCGGAGCCGTAAAGAACAAATAAAATAAACAATCTGTGGGCGTCGGCCGCCATTTTCTCAACTGCGTACTGTCTAACTTAACGGTTTACACATTTGACATACTTTTAGCTTACAGAGCACACATCACTGGGGGTTCATATAAGCTTATAAACATCTGTAGTCCCATAAAAGGTGTGTAACTAACCTGGAAATATTAGAAATATTACAGAGAAATCAGTGACGCAGGACAAGTTGCTCATTCTCCATTCACTCGGATTATGAGCTTATCTTGCTCTGCGTATCGCTATATGTCCCAGTGTGACGCTGTTCGTGCTTACTGCCACCCTGTGTCCATTTTAGGAAATACATGTACTTAGGAAAGGAAACAAAAAGTAATAATCTCCACAAAACTTATTTTGTGGGTGTCACACATGGATCATCCCCCGCAGCATGGAACCGGAGAGTGACCGTGGGACTTTGACTCGATGCCGGGGGCCGCGACTGGAGGTATTTGGGCCACTGTACCGTGTTTGACAGGAGGATGCTGTGTGTAAGTTTTGAAAGCAACCGTTGGAAAGACATCTAATGCTGAATGCTGGCTACTCCGTCTACAATCAATATTTTTGAGGACACTTAATCGAGCTGAAAAAAAAAAAAAGGAACATGATGAATCTTGAGGATGCGCTATGTCAGTTTTGTAACTAAGCTTTAAAGGGACACTTAACGAGACTGAAAATACATGATAAATACTGGCTGGTAATTCTAAGGATACTGTATTTAAGTTTTGAAGCCGAGCATTAAAGGTACACTTAACCAGACTGAAAATACATGATAAATGCTGGCTGGTCAGTTTACAGTTTACGTTTGTTAACAGCTAAGCTAGACTGAAAGAACATGAGGGATGCTCATAGTCTGCTTATTGTTCCAACTAGATTGGTCTGTTTTTCACACAATTTAGTCCAGAAATTGTTTGAAGCTGTGTATAATATTTTTCATGTTTATAGCATAAGAATCCACTAGACATGTTCCAATTATCCTGACTTAAGACAGGAGGTGTAGTTTTGAGCTGTAGTTTTGAGCTGTAGTTTTGCGCAAACTGCGTTTGATGTGGTCACGCATCTTACAAATAGGGGAGTTGTCTGCGGTCTCAGAGGGTTAGGGGATTTATTTTACTTTTCATGTTTTTGTCACACATTGCTCAGAGCTAAGAGTTCAACCATTGCTACAGATTTGTCAGCAGAATCCAGTAGGGTACTCGAGACACGTATGAGTTTCAATTTTGAAGATGGCTGAGCTTTCAATTCTTTCAGTTAACATCAGGGGGCTAAACGGGCCGTTCAAACGAGCTAAATTCCTGGATTATTTAAGAAAGAAAAACATAGACATGGCACTTATACAAGAGTCACACTTACGTAAAAGAGATGTAAATCATCTACAAAATAAAAATACTTTAAGGTTGCTGCTTCATCTAGTGAAGACACCCAAACCAAGGGCTCCATTGTGCTGCTGTCACGGAGATGCACACTCACTGTAGACAAAAGAAGTAAAGACTCTTCAGGCAGGATATCTTATATATGTACTACAATAAGGAGTAGGAAAATAGCCTTAGTTTCAGTATACACACCGGCTACATATGGTGAAAGCTTTTCCCCATGCCTAACCAATGAATTGCTCTCTCTCAATGAATATTTACATATGGTGTATGCACAATCCTACTAACAAGGATTACACATTCACACGTCACCTTCACCCACTCCCACATTTATCATTTTTTGTGCTCCAGTGAACTTAAAGGACTACTCCGGGCAATTTTTACGTTAATCTTGATCGCTATAAATATGTGAGTACTTTTGATAGCAAAAAAGCCCCCCAAAAAAACAGAATTGGTCTTAGCAAACTGGAGTTGCTGCAGCTAATGCCCATAGCTCCCAGTTAGCTAAAACGGTAGTTTTGGGGGCATAACAAAGAGTGCCTTTGTTCCTCTTAACAGACACAAAATGCAATTAAAATGTTTGTGCAACATGAACAGGGCTCTTACGTGACAACAAGATGCGTTTTCAACTCATACCTCCCGCCGGTTGCTAGCTCGCCGTGCTAGCTGGTAGCTGCCGCCCGGGAGGGAGTGTGTTCAGCCAGGCAGGCTCCATTTTTTTAACTTTGTTGGGGGCGCTAGCAAGCCATTTTTGTGCGCCTATTCCCGAAACCCTTAAAATACGTACATTTTCACCAGACTTGATGCGACCGCCAATTTTGGTGAGTTTTTGAATATGTTAAGCCCCTCAAAAAGCCAATTAATTTGCCGGGGGAAAAAAAAGAATAATAATAATTCCTTCAGTTCCAATAGGGCCTTTGCCGCTGTCGGCGCTCGGGTCCTAATAAATCTAATCTTCTGTTGAACAACAGACAGGTGACATCAGCTATTAGTGACACAATACCAACCCAAAGCAAAATTACATATTTGGGCATCACCATTCATGCATCGCTACAGCGAGTTGTCCAGGACAACAATGAATCTATACTAAGTAGTGTTCAAAGGGATCCAGCCAATAGGCTCTTTGCACATAACTACTTCCTTACTGGAAATGCGGCTTGGTCTTTTCCGGTCTAAACATGGCGCTGTTCTACACTAGATGTTTACAAGAGTTGCTGAAACTTACAATAACGGACGTACATCGCCTTTGCAAGTCCTCCTCCAAATAATCTACCAGCAAATTAGAGAAGGGCTTTAAAATGTATGCCTCTTCATACATCCGCGGATATGAAGGTAAGTCTATATCCCTCAAACTTTATGGCTTACGTTAGCTTGCTAGGCTAATAAACAATCCCGGTCTGAAAGAATATGTGTGTTGTAATGTAGTACTGTTTTCTAGTGTTTGGCAGAAAATGTCTATCATTGTGTCCTGTACGCCTACATGTATGTGCCTAACTTCTTATTGTGTTAATATGTGATTGGCATTAGTGTCAAACAAAGACAGAGCCACAAGTGAAGTCGCTGTACAGGCTTTCTGCTTCAGATCCATGAAGAAGCATGAAAAACCTTGTGTAAATTTAGGGCTGCACTTGTAATTTGTGTCAGAGTTCAGCAGTTCCAAAAGGTTTGAGTTCAAGTTGTGTGTTGTGCTTAACATGGTCATGTTACATTTTGACCTTCGTTATCGCTTTGTATGTGCTCAACTACCAAAAACTGCTCAAGCTGTTCAAGCCTCTGGCCACTGTTGCTGCCTTGCATGTGCTTAACTTTTCCAAAAGCTACTCAAGCTTTTCCAAAAGCTGCTTAAGTTGTTCAGGCCTCTCTTACTGCTTTCTGTGTGTTTTATTATGATGTGTTTGAATGGGATTGTGTTTACAGTGTGCGGCTTTGGATGCCAAATATCATTATTTATGACTTAATATAATGCCATACTTGCTGCACACCACTTCTCACGATTCCATTTAAAGACATCAATTTCTGTGTTAAGAAGGATACATTCATGCCAACAGTCCACAAGTCCAACATGACCATATAGAGTAATTACGACTGATCTATCAACAGATGGTCCTCAGGGACACAGTTCCTGTAATTATGGTGCGGTGCAAATGCTCATGTGTGGCGGGGACAGTTCTATGCAACCACACAGTTGCTCTATTATTCCAGACAGCTCACTTCTCCCAGCTGGGTGTGCCAGTGGTTCCTCCTGTACACAGCTGTACAGAATCCGAGCAACAATGGCACAAACCCTGAACAGCAGTAAGTTTCATAGCACTGCATGGTTCATATGGGATAGTTTGCATAGATGTATGTCATGCAATAGTATGTACCAGTAGCTGCAAACTAAAACCTCTGTTTAATAAATTCTCCAAATTATGAGTGTAGTATTTTCAGTCAGTTTTTCCCCAAACTTCACCTGGAATCTAGCCAACCTTAACCATTACACATACAACCTTATCACAGCTGAGCCTGTGCAGGGTCGGATCGGTAAAGGAGGATTACGGTAAATATTAACTTAACAATTATTTTCATGATTTGTTTCCCCCATTGTTATGTCAAATTAAGTACCTCTTTATGATATTTTTTAATAAAAGGAGCACCCTCTACAGAGGAATAACTGGCCCTCTTCCTGACCTGTCGGTACTTCGTGTGGCCGAGGTGTACAGCGGCCTAGATCCACTGGATATGCCCCTGGTGACAACAATGGGGATGGGCATTGACAAGCCCCTTGTGGATTCTAAATTTGGACTGGTACAGAGGGGAAGTGTAATCTCCTATCAGCAGCCGAAACTTCTAACACGATGCACAGAGCTGCATAAGAATGCCCTGGGTCCTCCATGTCTTCCCCTTATTACTCATCAGCTGTCACCAACAGAGTGTGTGTGGGTATGCACAGAGGAAGAACATTTACATATACAAAGTTTGCAGTTATCTATTGAGATGGCCCACAAAATTGAATTGTCGACACGGGGTCAGAGCAAAGATCCAGAGTGGCACGTGCTGCGGCGAATGAGGATAACCTCCTCAAGGTTTAGGGAAGTTTCCCATGTTAGAGGTTACAGTAGTGCTGATCATCTTGCAGAGCAAATTATCAGAGGCACCAGACAAACTGCGGAAATGAGGAGAGGTTCAGAAATGGAGTTTCAGGCAGCAAAAGAATATGCCCAGTGCAACAACGTCAATTACTCCCCTTGTGGACATGTGGTTCACCCACAGGCTCCATGGCTAGTGGCCTCGCCGGATGGCCTTGTTTATGATCCCAGTGTAACACCCACTTACGGTTTCTGTGAACACTCATGTACCTTATTGACAAGTTTATTTATTTATTTATTTATACCTGGCACTATGACTGCTATGTGGGACTGTGACTGCCTTCTACATCCATCTATTGCCTGCATTAAAAAATGGAATACCAATAAGCTGTAATGACAACAGCAAAAACCAACCGTTTGTGTGGGACGGACAGATGTTACTGCTTCATTCAATTTTTCAGCAGCTTTGGCCCTCGACGCACGAACCATTTTATGCACCGATGGTTCAACCAATCTCCAAAAAAGCATGAGGTTATGGTAACTGGGAAATCTATGGGAACAGAACAGAAAGAGTACACAACGTTACAATATGGTCATGTGGTCCAAGTTACTAAGGTCAGGGGTATCTTGTTCGCATCTTACCGTGTATAGAATCGAATGTCGTCGTCAGAGTGGGCGAATCTTTGTAATCCAAATTTACAGCAAATTTTTAACTCCTGGATCTTTTTCTTTAATGAGTCAATTTCTTCTTTTAATTTCGTGTTTTCGTCGACTGCCAAGTCCACGAAAGCGGGTTCTGGGACATATAAATAGTCATGATCAGCAGCAGGAGTGCAGTCCATATGTTGCCCATCTTCTGCTGATGCTAGCTCAGGCTGAAGTTTGCTTACTCTGTCCCAAACGCTCAGTCTTGGTGATAGAATGGAGTAATCATTCCACTGGAACAATACCGGGACAGCTCCTTTCTTTAGTTGCCTTTTCCCCTCCGGTGTTTTTGGCTGAATGATCTGCTCCGGTGTGAAGTGCAAACTACAGACTTTACTGTGTCCTGTGACAATGAACTTATCACGACGAATATTCACCAGCCACCGCTTTCTGAGTTCAACATCGCTGGGAAATCTGTGGTAGCTTAAAACGCCGTTGAATTTAGATGATGACGTGCATGTGGGAACACAACAAGTATGCTCTGCGATTCCCTGCAATGTCCAGCCGCGTCCTGCTGCGTCCGCCGCATCCACCCATGCTCTGCAGCGCCACGTTTCATCCCGCAACGCCCTGCTGTGATGTTCATACGCACAGAGTAGTCAGGATCCGGTATAGGAGACTGCACTACTCAGTATGACACGATGTGCCCTGCTATGACTACTACAACGACTACCTTCGAAGTCACTGTTCCATTATGTTTAATGTGACTATTATCGCCACTGTTCATCACACCCCCAACCGGCCCCGTCAGACACCGCCTACCAAGAGTCTGGATCTGCCGAGGTTTCTTCCTAAAGGGAGTTTTTCCTCGCCACTGTCGCAATAGCTACTGCTAATGCTTGCTCTTGAGGGAATTACTGTAATTGTTGGGGCTTTGTAAATTATAGAGTGTGGTCTAGACCTACTCTATCTGTAAAGTGTCTCGAGATAACTCTGTTATGATTTGATACTATAAATAAAATTGAATTGAATTGAACAATGTTCATGATATTTTCTCTGTTGCCTCTGGAAAAAAGATTCCGCTGTTTACCAACATTTACGCCGCCATATTTCGCAAAACCGGAAAAGGGTGAGCCGTATTTTCCTGTTGCGGATATGACGTCATGCTGATATGTGCAAGGAGCCAATTGGTCTGCGCTGCCAGCATCGCTACGGTCCAGGATTGCTGTGGTTAAAATGAACATAGTTCCTCGTGTGAATTTCTGAAGTAGAATGATCCTCTTACCCCAACCAATACATTTCTGGAAGAAACTTGATACCGTAATAATAATAATAAACAACCCTAAAATACTCTACCCTGCAACGTTCCAAAAACATGGGAGGCCTGGCCCTCCCTAACCTTAAAGTGTACCGCAGAACCTTTCAGCTACGGGCCCTCAGAGTGTGGATGGACCCCTCATCTACAGTGCCATGGAGAGAAATAGAGCAAAACCTCACTGGAAGTCTAAGACTGCAAGACCTTGCCCCAAAACAGTGTATGCTAGCCTATGGCCCAATTATCACCAACACATTGACCAACTTTAAACAGGTGGAGGAGAAACTACGCTACACCAATAAGTGGCATTTGAACACCCCAATTTGGCACAACATACACTTAATGTCTGGTAACAAACCTTTTGTTTATAACCAGTGGAGTGACAGAGGTATTTATACTCTAGACCAGTTATTCAGTGGGGAAGGTATGTTAAGTTTTGAAGACCTGAGAGCTAGCTTTGAGGTCCCTAGGACATCCTTCTTCCTTTATCTTCGCTTAAGATCAGCCCTAAAATGTTATGGACTACTTGAGATGCAACCAATCATTAAATGGCTTGTTGATTCTCCTGTGAGAGGAATAGTGTCCAGGATTTATGCTAAACTTATGCAAGTATCCGTAGGAGAACTCCCAATAGTAAAGAAATGGGAGCGAGAGCTGAGCTCAGAGGAGAACGTAATTAATTGGGAGACAGTTTGGAACAACATTTCCCACCGTTCCAAGAACCCAAATCACCAGCAGATCCACTTCAACATCTGCCATAGGACATATTGGATGCCTCAGAAGAGATACATCTCTAAAGCCATTCCTTCTCCCTATTGCACAGTCTGCCAACCTGAACAAACTGGAATGAAAAAAAAAAAAATTTCATGCGTTTCAATTCATGCGTAAAGAATTGTTCCTCATTCCTCTTCACCTGACGATGATGTTGTCGTTGAATAACTGAACTGCAAAACACAATATCATTTAATCAGAATAGAATCAGAATCAGTCTTAAAGTTGCCTAATACCAAATCGAACTGTATGCACTTTGACTATAGCTGTCATAAGGCATTATTTTCCTGAAATGTACAATTAATTCATATGCTTAGTATGCACTCAATGACATGGTTTACTGGCATAGTTAGTGGAATGTTTCCATCATCAATGTTATGATTCACACAAGTCCTTTTCCTGTTTTGTAAAGTCAAATCGTCTTATATTTAAAGCAGAGATTTTCATTTGTTTAAATGTTGATTGGCTGAACACACCTGATAACGCTCATCAGCTCTGGGTAGAGAAGGGTCATATTGAAAACGGCCAGGGCTATGTTTCACCAGTAGCACAATTGGGAACCAGAGTATTAAGCATTACTAACTCTTACTGTTTACTGCTGGAAAACTACAAATGTAAGAGGTCTTTTGTACTTATTTAAATCAACATTATTTAAAACTAGAGTATTATTTGTTTCATATCAGCCATGTCATTATTGACCATCACAATATTTACCTGTGGAGATTCCTTTGGAGGTGTGACTGCCTGTGCATCTGGTGCTGTTGTTTCTGCATCTGGCAGATGTTTATCAGGAGCTGTTGTTTCAGCATCTGGCAGATGTTCCTCAGTTGTTGTTGTATGTGCATCTGGCAGATGTTTAGATGCTGTGGTTTCTGCATCTGGCAGATGTTTATCAGGAGCTGTTGTTTCAGCATCTGGCAGATATTCATCAGATGCTGTGGTTTGTGCATCTGGCTGACGGCACCGCAGGGTGCCTGTGCATCTGGGGGATGGGGTCATTGTCTTCATCCAGCACATGCACAGGGCTCAATAGCTGAGTTGTCTGCACATCACATAAAAAAAAACATCTTTACATAGTAATTGATGTATTCTCTGAAGAACCGGATATTAATATGTATTGAAATGTTAAAGTCAAACCTTTTTGTGTCGATGATAGGCATGCTTTAGCCTCTTCCTATTAAGCGGGATATTTGAAATTCCCAGATCCTGGCAGGCCTCACTCCAGAAAGTTTTGTCATCGTTACTTCCTCGAAGTTGAGATGCAGCCTGCAGCTTTTCAATCACTAAAGCAATATCCTTGTGACGAGGCGCAGGGAATTAGAGCAGAGATACAAGAGCAAAAGATCACCAGGAAAACTCTAAATAAAAGGCACAAGGGTGAAACACACTGACAAAAACAAACTGACCAGGCAAGACACGAACACAAACAATCTGAGACAAAGGAAACACAGAGGCTAAATAAACTAGTTAATGAGCAAACACAGGACAGGTGACACTAGGGCTGGGGAACAGGTGGAGCACATTAGACAATCACACAGGTGGGAAAACACAGGAAGCAAAACTAGACATGACAAGCCAGCCGGGACTCTGGGGGGTCAGATACATGGGTCAACTGTGCTATAGGGGTTTGTGTCCTTGCAAATGTGACCAGTGAGTGACTGGTGCCACAAGCCGGCCACAACAACAGGACTGACCGCCACATGTGGGACGTGATCCCCGGGCGCATCCCCAGGCACAGGGGCACACAACAACGGGGAAATTAAACGGCACAACAACAGGACGGTTATGGTTAGGAAAAGAAGAACGGGGAAAGGAACCGTCACGCGGGACACGCCGACAAAAGCGGGATGGTTGTGGTTAGGAAGAGAATAACGAGGAAAGGAACTGCAACACGCGGGACGCGGTCCCCAGTCTCCGGGGTGTAAGTCCTGTGTTGTTTGACCCATCCACCATCCCGACCAACCTCCCTGCACGGACTTTCGCCTTATCAATACTGCTCGCTACCGTCATCGTTCTGTGATCACGAAATATGCTTCCCATTGAAATACATTGCTTTAAAATTCGTAATCACCACACAAAAAAACAACCTGTCTGTGTCCTGTCCAGTCTCTGTGTCTCTTTGTAATTCTATTTAACTCAAGTCAATATAGTATAAGTAGGGTAGACCAGGGACAGTTGTAACAGGGGACGGTTGTAACACTTTGAAAAATTACTTTTCTTTGTGATGTACTTTTTTGGATGCTGTTATGAGATCAAATGTCTACGAATTCATACAAGTATTATTAGAATCACTGTTTTGTAAGCTAAAATAGAAATGGCTAACAAGTGTCAAACTAGCATTTTAGCTAGCTCAAATGAGCATGGCTGGTGATACTGGGACAGTTGTAACGCCACGTTACAACCGTCCCAGTATCACCAACCAAGTTTCATTTATATCTTAAAAACTTATCAAGCTAAAAGAAAAAACTGCATAGTTTCCCTTTAATGTGCAAATCAAAAGTAAAATGTGCACTCTGCATTGCAAATTAAATGTAAAATGTCATCAAATCACATTTTAAGGTAATTATCTTTTTCATATAAAGATAGTCAGTGAAAACATGTGATTGCTTACAGCATGCCAAATATCAGAAAGAGGAAGACAGGGGAGTCCCATTCCCTGTGCTGGAAAGGGCTTCAGATGAAATTACACAGGGAAAGTCAGTCAAGGGAGTGGCCAAATCATATGGCATTTGCCATGTGACCCTGCACCGGTTCCACAAGAAGAGAAGCCAGGGATCAAAGACACTTCCTAGAGTTGGATACTGGACTCCGAAAAGGGTTTTCTCTCTAGAGCAGGAGCTCCTATTGAGAGACCACCTGTTGCAGGCAGCTCATTTGTACTATGGATTGAGCCCAAAGGAGGTAGGCTAGATATGTATTAAGCTAGAGTAGGCTATGCTATATACATCTGTTGTGTATAATAACTAATATTAGGATAATTAAACTACTAAACTAAACTAATTTAACAATTTATATAATTTAGGTCCGGACGTTTGCCTATGAATTGGCAAAGACCTACTTACCCCGAAACCTGGGCAGAGAACGGGATGGCTGGAGCCGACTGGTTCACAGCGTTTATGAAGAGGCACCCCACTCTCTACATAAGAAGCCCTCAGGCTACAAGCCTCTCACGGGCTACGAGTTTCAATGAGACAAACGTCAATAAGTTTTTGGACAACTTTTTTTCTTTCCTGGAGAAACACAGATTTTCTGCACAGGACATCTGGAAAATGGATGAAACAGGTGTTGTGGAAATGATCTATATCTCCCACAGAAACACATTCCAGAGGCTCACAGCCTTACAAAATAAAAGCATTACAGAATAAAAGCACTAAACAAAATAATATTTTTCTTTACAGGAATCACCACAGTGCAAAATCATGAATGAAAAACAGTGAAAACCAGACATTTTCATGAAAAAAAACCCCGGACGCCCCGGACAGTAGGTAAAAAGTGGACATGTCCGGGCAAAAGAGGACGTTTTGTCACCCTAATGAAAGCAGCAAACAAACGAACAGAATCAACGGAGATAAATTGTACCCAACAAAAAAACGGCATGTTTCTAACAGTTGCGTGACCAGAGACGTAACAAACCCGTCTGGGTAAATATTGGAGATGTATTTGAAAGATGGAGACAGCTTAGAGCCCAAAAGGACGCCAAGTTGGCTAATTTCCTCCTGAACAGGTAAGCATTAGCTACAGGCTAATTTATCACAGATACTATGGACGGGCATTTTATGTAATTTCAACATTCGTGTAGCTACTAACATTGAATTATATCTAGAGTACCCGAGTTGGTTACTCACAAAAAAAATTGAGACACAGCCAGTGAAGTGATCCCGACTGGTCCTGGCTAACGCTGCCATGCTAACCCTGCTAACTGCTAACGTTACCGGATGACCAGGCAAACGGGCCATGGCTGTTTACAACGTGTAGCCTGTTGAGTGGCCGTATCAGACAACGGTGAGTTATTTGAAGCCATGAGAGGGGGGCTGTAAATCCGGAAGAGAGGAACGTGAGCTTGCAGTGTGTTTAGTGATTGTTGCTGTAGTTAATTCTAAGCCAATAAAGTGTGTTCAGTTGGGTGGAAAAGGACGGCAAGGTAGTGGTATTTTTAGCGGTGCCTATCTAAGCCAAGGAAGTGTGTCTGTCTGGCGTGTGGAGAGGACGGCCAGGTTGTGGGATTTTTAGCAGTTTCTACGGTAAGTCTAAGCCGAAAAAGTGTGTCTGTCAGTTGGGTACAGAGCTCCGCGTGAGCATGGGCTTTTATGACTGTCAATATAGCCAGCATCTAACGTTAGCAACTCCGCTGTGCTGTGGAACAATGTCTGACTATGTGAGACTAGCGTCTAGCAACATTGTTGTGGCTGCTCCGGTCTCAGCCTGGCAATCTCCGTGAACTTCGAGTCTGGGGAGGAGGGGGCGGGGGAGACGACTCTCTCCAGTATTTTGAATTTGTACTGCAGTAACTATTTTAAACACTAGCTGTCAGTATTACATATTGCACCTTTAAGTGACGTTAGAGTTTCTGTATCACTGCCGACTGTATGGCTACAGCTAAGCTAATATCTACAACAGTTACATGTGGAATGAAGTCTGAATTTTTCCATCACTGAAAATCTCTAGTCTCAACACTCCCCTTTGTGATTGATTGCTATATCACATTTTAGCCAGAGGTCAGTAGAGCAGCTGTAATGTCTCAGACTGAGAATCGGGCAATCTGGGTTCAAATCCTGCAGTTGCAATTCAGTGTCGTTTTATTTCTGCTAAATATTATTTAACTTTAAGAATTGCAGTTGAATATGAGAGTAAGGTGCAGTCTATGTTTAAGTATTTTTGTATTAGTATGTTCATACATAATATATAATTATGTAACTATGTAAATGTTTAGTTGAAACATTTTATTTTCTTTGTTTCATTTACAATCAATCTATGATTCTAATACAGTATAATTCCATGTTTCCATACCAACAATCACATGTTTTGTTTGTTTCTATTTAATAGTTATTAAATTATCAAAAGAATGTGCGAGACACAATGCAGCAAGAGCAATAGGCACGGTTATTCATTCATTAACCCTTGTGTTGTCCTTTACCCTTTGCGATAGTGAGGTACGTTTGGGTGTAACACAATCACACGGCCTAGGGTCTCGGTGACCCATGGGAGGAGGGCTCAGGCAGCGTCGAAAATACGATCGTAACCGAGGTGGGGTCACGGGGACCCCTGCCGAGAGAGAGAGAGAGAGAGAGAGAGAGAGAGAGAGTACAATCGAACTGCGGAAGGGGTCCGGGGGACCCCGTGTAAAGGACGAGGGCTAGGGCGTTTTGACCGTGTGATGGAAGGAAACGAAAGGACGAGACGATGTGAGGTGAGGCAGGCAGGCAGGCAGGCAGGCAGGCAGGCAGGCAGGCAGGCGAGGTTAGCTACGGGTCCACGCATTCCGGGCAGTAGGCCCTAACGCAGCTCCCGCAGATGTATCTCGCGCAGCCGCAGCACACGATGCTGGTTTTTCGGTCCTTGCTCCTGGGACAGCGCTGACACCTCTTCCGCTTGCCGGGCCCTGTCGGATCGTCGGCAGCGTCCGGTTCCGCGCGCCCGTGGCCGTGGCCCTCCTCCTCCTCCTCCTCCTCCCCCTCCTCAGCCTCCTCTTCAACCTCGGCCGAGGACCTCGCAGCTGCGGCTTTTTTGACGAGCGCGGCGGAGGCGTCCGTGCGAGGCAGACGCCGGCGTCTCTCGACGAGCGGGGTCACGAGCTCCTCGCCCAACCGCTCGAGGAAGGCCCTCCTCTTGTTGAGCTTGCCGCGCATCCACTCGGGCCTGAGCTCGCGCCACAGCACGAAGGCGTTGTAGGCGGACACGTCGAGGACGTTGTGGAACACGGCGAGGGGCCAGCGCCCGGTCTTCCTGCGGCAGCTGTACGTGCCGACGAGCTTGTCCAGGTTGTCCACGCCGCCCTTGGTGGCGTTGTAGTGCAGGATGATGTCGGGTTTGGCGTGCCCTGCGGCGCTGACCCGCGCGTCCCCGGTGTGCAGCGTGCTTAGCAGCAGCACGTTCCCGTTCCTCTTGGGCACGTAGGAGACGAGAGCCGCGGCGGGCGTGAAGGCGAACTTGGACGAGAAGACGGCGCGGCCCTTGGCGTCGAGCAGGGCGCGCGGCAGCTCGGGCTTGTTTTTGCGCACCGTGCCCACCACGGTGAGACCTCTCTCGTCGAGGAGCCGCCGGGCCAGTTCGTAGGAGGTGAAAAAGTTGTCGCACGTGACGTTGCGCGGGCCGCTCAGCCCCTCGGTCAGGTCCATGACGACGCGGGCGCCCTGGTTCTTCTCCTTCTCCGAGGCAGACGAGGACTTGCCCGTGTAGATCTGCATTTTCCACGCGTAGCTGGACTCGGCGTCGCAGGCCGCCCACACCTTGAGCCCGTACCTTGCGGGCTTGCTGGGCATGTACTGGCGGAAGGCGCATCGACCTAAGGCACGGGACGGGCACAAAGTAAAACGTATGAGAGTGGGAGAAAAAGAAAAAGAAAAAGAAAAAACAAAACCACAAACACACACACACACACACACACACACACACACACACACACACACACACACACCGCGGAAGGGAACCAGCTGCTCGTCCACGGTCACGTCGGGGCCCGGGTCGTAGAGGAGAGGCAGCCGTCGCGCCCACTCGTCCCACACGTCCCGTATGGCCGCGAGTTTGTCCGAGGCCAGTCTTGCGGCCCTGGTCTCGCGGTCGTCGAACCGCAGCATCCTCGAGCACTCGTGGAACCGTTTCATCGGCATGGCGGCGCGGAACACGGCCCTGCCGCTGCCCTCGTGCCACAGGCTCTCCGCGGCCTCGTTCCGGGACCTGTACACGCCCGCAAGGATCAGCAGCCCGAGGTAGCCGAGCAGCTCCGTGGCGTCCATCGCTTTCCAGTCGCGTCCCAGTCGCCTGCGGCCCTCGAGGTTCGTCGCTGCCAGCGCCAGGTCGATCACCCGCGGCGTGACAAGCAGGCGGAACGCCGACGGTATGTCCGCGACGCGCGCGGCCGCGTACTCCGTGGGCCCTCGCCTCGGCGTCGTCTCGGTCGCCGTCTCGGCCTCCACCGCGCCTAGACGGAGGCCGCGGCGGGGGTGATACGTTTCCGAGGACCATTCGATTTTGCCGTTCCTTGACACGAACGTCTCCTTCGACGGGTGCCACGCTCATTGAGCCCTTTTTTTTTTTTAAAAACAAAAAAAAAAAAAAAAAAAAAAAAAAAAAACAAACAAAAAAAAAAAAAACATCCCCTTGTTCCCCCCCCCCCCCCCCCCCCCCCCCCCTCCCCCTCCTCTTTTTCTTTTTCTTTTTCTTCTTCTTCTTCCCCCCCCCCCCCCCCCCCCCCCCCCTCCTCCTCTCCTCCTTTTTTTTTTTTTTTTTTTTTTTTTTTTTTGTTGGGGAAAAAAAAACACCAACAAAAACAACACCCACAAACCCGCGCAACACACACCGCGAACCGAAGGTTCGAACCGAGAACAAAACAAAAAAAAACAAAAAATTAAAATAACACCAAAGCAAACGACACGCGCCAAGAACAACAAATATGATAAATGACAACATGTCTCGCAGAGAAGTGCTTCCGAGACTGGACTAGTGCCTCGAACGTATGCGCGGGTGGCTGTGGCCTGGGGTCTCCGCGACCCCACCGCGCTTTATTGGAAAGGACGACAACAGAGTAGTTGGAAGCGGCCGGCCAGGGCAGGGCAGGGCAGGGCAGGGCAGGCAGGGCAGTCAGGGCAGGCAGGGCAGTCAGGGCAGGCAGGCAGGGAGGGCAGGCAGGCAGGCAGGGAGGGCAGGCAGGGCTGTGGCCTGGGGTCTCCGCGACCCCACCGTAGGCAGGCAGGCAGCGCGTGCGGCTGTGGCCTGGGGTCTCAGCGACCCCAGACCGTAGGCAGGCAGGCAGGCAGCGCGTGCGGCTGTGGCCTGGGGTCTCAGCGACCCCAGACCGTAGGCAGGCAGGCAGGCAGCGCGGGCGGCTGTGGCCTGGGGTCTCAGCGACCCCAGACCGTAGGCAGGCAGGCAGGCAGGCAGCGCGGGCGGCTGTGGCCCGGGGTCTCAGCGACCCCATGGTCTGATAACAGAGTAGTTGGAAGCAAGCAGGCAGGCAGGGCAGGGCAGGGCAGGCAGGCAGGTAGCTAGGTAGGTACTACGCTCCACTCTGCTCTACTCTGCTCTACTCCACTCCACGCCACATACATAGCGACCCGGTCCCAGGGACCCCAAGGACAACACAAGGGTTAAAGGTCCCATGACATAGTGCTCTTTGGATGCTTTTATATTGGCCTTAGTAGTCCCCTAATACTGTATCTGAAGTCTCTTTCCCAAAATTCAGCCTTGGTGCAGAATTACAGCCACTAGAGCCAGTCCCACAATGAGCTTTCCTTAGGATGTGCCATTTCTTTGTCTGTAGCGATTGAGGAGGAGAGAGGGAGGGGCAAGGTGGAGAGTGGGGGTGTGGCCTTGACCAACTGCCACTTAGCTCATTTGAAAGCCATGATGTCTCTCTCTCATGAGTGTGCCAAATTCTCTGGGCGGGCAAAGCAAAGAAAGGGGAGGTAACCTCGCTTGTTATGACCTCATAACAAGCAAGATTCCAGAACGGTTCATCTGTGCTTTCATTTTCTCAAAGGCAGAGCAGGATACCCAGGGCTCGGTTTACACGCAATTAAAGCTCTGCCTTTGTGTAAAAGATACTGTAAGTCTACAGCCTACCAGTTGGTGTTCTGGAAAAAGCTACACTATATATAACCTAAATGAGGACAATAATGCCTTCAGATGGTGTTTACAGAAGACAATGAGGAACATAGAAATGCATATTATCTGCACTTACATGAATCTGAATTAAGCAACAAAGAACTATAAACAGCTTTGGGGAAACATTGTAGACTATTTCAAACTGAAAATGGAAGTTACTGTGGTGTGCATACAGAAGTGACATGAGACGTATTAGTGAATTAGTGAACAGGAGTATTTTTTTATGTTACAAACAAGAAAAAAATGGTCACTCCCACACTCACTCACTCACTCGCTCACTCACTCGATGGGTCATTGACATCCCACTCCCTTGTTCCCATCAACACCCTCCAAGAAGTAATTTGGTCATCATGATACATCCACATGAATGACTGCTCGTGCCCCCGTTCCGTAAACAGCCCAGGGTTGTTCCTCACAATGTACTCCGCCGTGTACATGTCTTTCAAAGTTAATGGCAGATCCTCCACTTCTACCTGCTCCTCCTTTGATTAAGTAAAATACCTTATGTTAAGACTACTCTATAACATAAGATGTTTATACCATTTCCATACACGAGTAACATCACCAACATGGTATTTATTATAAATTCAAGACTCTTTTCCTCAGTTTTTACCTTAACTTTGTGAGGTCGAGGAATCCTATAAATAGGTGGTAGTGTGCCTGCCATCAGCTGTTTTGCCTCCTCTGTCCACAAAGCAAATCGCTGACCGAAGTGCTGCCCATGCCTTTTCAAAAGTCAGAGTATGATACTTTTAATATAGTATAATAAAAGCAGACCAATGTTTAACTGTTTGAAATGTGCCCTACCTTGCGATTGAGAATTTCTCCACAATCTGGAGACACCACCACTTGCGAATGGATGGTATATCACTCTGTAATACACGTCATATTGGAAACTTGCGCTGTTTCTGGTTTGTTTTTTTAACATCTTGCATACATTCTATGAGTTACAACTTATATCCAAAAAGTTGAACTGGGTCCCAGTACAGATGCAGAGGGCGTACTGTTACAGAGAAAGATAAATGATTACAGAGGTGTAGGACAAACAGGCAAAATTGCGTGGAAATTCTATAAATTTGCCATAAGCATGAAGATCCTACAGCTCTCTCCATCTGAATGGTAATGGAAATGGTTGGAAAGTAATTCACAGTTACTTAGATATGGTGTTGACAACCATTGCAGTATACTGTGTCTGCTGAGCAAAATTAAATGCCAAAATATTACATAATAAGTAAAGTTACATCAAAGTCTTTACCCGTCTTCTCCACCCATGGCCCATTAGCCACTGCTCCTGCAAGTTGTCTGAAAAAAACATTATGCAAGCTGTTCAAATTAAAAAAATTAATCGATAGAACAAGGTCTTTGCTTAAACCTGAAGCCAGAGAACAAGGCTTTTGCTCACACCTGAAGCCAGAGAACAAGGCTTTTGCTAAAACCTGAAGCCATTGAACAAGGCTTTTGCTCAAACATGATTATAGTCCTTTTAGCTGTTTGGACTTTTGATCTGTATTTCTTAAAGCTTTTATACAGCAACATCATGGATAATAATCTGGGGGTGGGATATGACAATGTTTAAGATGTCTTAAATTGAATTCTATGGGAGTAAGCGTAGTCATTGTTATGATTACTTGTGCTACTGTGTGTCAGCCTAACTGTACGTACACAACGCCGCCGACTTGAGCTGAAAAGAAGCTCTGGCCGCCCTGTCAAGGACGCTTGTCAAAAAGTACGGGGAAGCTTTTTGACGCTTTGGCTGCTCTGACATAGCAGCATTCTTCGATCATGTTTAATTGATTGAAGAAAAAGCACAAGCAGCCACTGCACGGCCAATACATGGACACTAAAAACCTTTTATAAATTACATATATAATGACAGAATTTGTATTGTTTGTTAGTCGCAGCGGTGTCTGTTAGTTAACTCGCTCGTTAGCCGCTGAACCGCAGCAGAATGCAGGCAGAGCGAGCAGCCGCCAGCTGTTGATCCGTGCAGGACTTCACCGTGAGCGGACTGTTTAGAGACCATGTGACCGGCAGGTAACGTTAACTGGTCCCTATACGCAAACAATGTCATATCATAAATGATAGGGAACCCAGCAACGGCCATTATGAGCTTTTCCTCCATTTTCATGGAACTAATGTTTTGGTAGGAATGAAAGTTTACATCGTATGTTTTTCCGGAATCAGCCAGCGCGAAGGACGTCTATATTCCGATTGGTTGCTGGCGTATACATTTTTTTTTCTCTTTCGGGTCCCGGTGACCCAAAGGACAAAACAAAGGTTAATGCAGCACCTTGGTGCTCGTTTGTACAGCATTTTGGTCAGCTAAAACGGTGTTTAAATGTGCTAGGAAACAAACTTTACTTACTTACTTTACAAGAGACAGGGTTTAGAGAGCAATTCTCAACAAAATAAACGGAAGTACATCATCCTTGTGTGGTCCTTCGGGTCCTGGTGACCCAAAGGACCACACAAGGGTTAAGATACAAGCTTTTTCCTCGCCATCGGCGCCAATGATGAAGAAAACGTTAATGTGAGATAAATTATGTAATCGCTGGATTTCAGTTTAGTTCTTTTGACAGGCTTAAGTGTTCATTACAAGATATGGCCATGAGGAATTTGGTGATCATTGATCGTTGCTGAGGTACATTAAACCACGTTACGTTACAGGCAGTGTTGTGAACAGAGAAGTGTGCAGCCTGCGCAGCGGCTGTGTCTGTGCCTGCCCTGTGGGGATAGAGATTGTTGTGGATTTTTTGCATCTGTCGCTCAAGAATTATATTTCAATCAGGAGAGACTTCTTTGCAATTATGAACATATTTATTGTACATACAAACATGTAAATGTACACGTCTCTGGAGATTGGACTCCATCAAACCCAAATATCCTAAAGGGTTTAAGGAAACCCAAACAAATCCCCTGATGGAGACCAGACACTGGTGGTGGTGAACGAGCAAAGGAGCCAACGACAGCCAAGCGCAGACGAAACCCAGGTCCGAGGGCGTGACCACCGGTGGCAGAAGGGGAGGAGGCGGGACGCACTCTATTTCCTGAAACGACAACTGCCAACCGCGGAAGAGAGAGCAGATTTAAAGCAGGGTATTAAGCTGTGATAGGCTCGTGACAAATGGCCGACCCTGATTGGTTTAACTAATAACGACACAGCTGCTCTGATTACTACTGACAAGTGACGTACCATGAAACAGCTGATCATTATGAGTGATGGAAAAGGTATATTAAGTCTTCCTTTAAGAATTTACGCTGAGCTTCATTTCAATCAGGAGAGACTTCTTAGCAATTATGAACATATTTATTGTACATACAAACATGTAAATGTACACGTCTCTGGAGATTGGACTCCATCGAACCCAAATATCCTAAAGGGTTTAAGGAAACCCAAACAAATCCCCCAAAAGGACAATTAGTGAGAAAACTAGTTGGCGCATACATACCTCATGAGCCCCATGAATCTGCAGACGAATGAGACAGCAAAGTTAACATAAAAGTACAGTAACTACCAAAAGCAGAAAGATTACCGCCCACACCATGAAAATAAAATTTCGGCCACTGGCCTAAGCAAATTAAAACTCGGCACTCGCCGGTGTAAGCAAAACAAAAACTCGGCATACGACCGGCGCAAAATAACAAAGATGAAATAATTATTCGGTGCCCACCGAATGCAAAACAAAACCTTGGCATACGACCGGCGCAAATAATAAACCATGGATCTTGCCCAACATCCACAGCAATAGACCTGTGAAAATAAATGCAAAATAAGAAAGGCAAATAAAATGTCGGCGACAGCCGAAAACCAAAACTCGGCAACTGCCGGAGCAAAACCAAACCTCAGCCGCCCGGCCGGCCGGAAAAATAAGAAAGGCAAATAAATATCTGCCACGGGAACAGTGGCGAAATAAATGCAAAATAAGAAAGGCAAATAAAATCGGCAACGGGAAGGGGAAAAATAAGAAAGGCAAAATAATAAAGGAAAACAACAGATGTAACAAGGCACACAGCCGTTTGCAACACAAATGCAATAACAGGCAACCAAGCCGGTTCAAGTGCACTCGCATTATTTATGCTTGAAGCCTGACGCACATGGCCAATGCCAGTACAAGCATCTTGAAAGCGCCTGATGCGTACAATGGGTAGGACTGACAAAAGCCCACAAAAATACACCACCACCAGTTATATGCAAGCATACCCACCATTATGGTTTCAGGGATCTCTGGTTCTTGAGAACGTTATCGACATCCGGACGGATGTAGGATGCGTAGGCAGAGGATGACCATCGTCCCAGCTGTTGCAGAGACGTACTCGACATGCCCTGACTAGCCGCCGTAGTAGCAGCTCCTATTCTAAATGAATGCCCAGAATAATGCTGGGTGGACATATTAGCTTTGAGGAGGACTGAATTCAAATGCTGATTAAACCAACATCTATGCATAGGGAAGAAACCAGGAATCAGAAAGAGTGGAGCGAGGGAATCAGTGCGTGGCCTAAGTGACAAATATCTAACCATAGATTTGAATGGACAGTACTGTGAGTCTGTCCGAGCCACCACAATAGAACAGGCGCCACCTCTTTTAGAATGCTTAAGTTTCAAGCAATAATGACTAGCATGGAATACCAGATCAGAAAATGTAATATCTCTACTGGAGTTGAAAGATTTTGAATGCGTAGAAAATTCCCCGCACCTAAGGAAAGCATAAAAAGCAACCATAAACACAGCCTCGAGTAACATGTCAGTATACGCGGAAAATACCCCCTGCCTAAGAACACCCACCAATTTATGCAATATACCCAAAGTAATAGGTTGCCTATGATCGGCAGAGATGGCAAAAGTACTCACTTCCCATACTTAAGTAGAAGTACAGATACTTGTGTTAAAAAATACTCTGATAAAAGTAGAAGTACTGATTTAACTTCTTTACTTAAGTAAAAGTAACAAAGTACGGGCTTTGAAATGTACTTAAAGTATAAAAGTAAAAGTAGCCTTGCGAATGACAACCACTTTTTATGCAAAGCTACCTGGACCACACACGTTACTAGAGTGCAAGATGAGAAACTTCAGTGGACATAAAAACCAGGCTCTTTATATGCCATTGTCTACATTTTAAATGGATGTCTGCCAAACATCACATATATGATTATTGTGACAGAGACTGGGACTCCAGCTAAATAAGATTCTGACTGAGTAGCAAGATATGAATTAAATTGTGATTCTGTGAGAATTCACAGATCCAGTTTCTCTTTTTTAATCGTCCACTTAACATTTAAAGGCATCTACATGTATGTGTGTGTGCTCAAATACAGCCAGAAAATAAAAGATCCAATATGAATTACTAAACATAGATTAATTAAGAAGTTCCCCATACTTTTAGAGTTACACAGCACATTGGCCAGGAGTCATACTTGATGCCTCCTAGCCCATCTCAAACATCTCTCTCAGATAAGGCCAGGGATGATTGGGAATGTCTTGCTGCTTGTCTGCCTAATCTCTGGGATCTCTGTTTTCTTCATTTTCAATCATGTCGCCGTCCATACTGCTAGTGCTAACGTTACCACCATCAAGCTGCAATTATTTGCCGCAAATGAATGCAGAATGCGGCCGAATCTGTCGAGTCGTCTTGTAGTGGTGCGTTACATGCAACGTAGCCTACAGTATATTCCCATCCAATTAGATTGAATTCGGTATTGATCACGTGAAAAATAATAACGGTAAGTCCGGTGAAATTATTTGAAACTTGTTAGTGAGGACTAGATTAGGACCGTATTTAAAGCTGATGCTGGTTTCCAACTTCGCCCCCTCCCCCAGGTGTGGGTGTAAAAACCACGGGAGACAACTTCTCTCTTTTGATGCTTTACAAGCAACGTGAAACCTAGCTAACAGGTGAAGAACACAAACAACTAAATCACTAGCTAACCTACTTTAACTGTGCAGGAACTATAGACCAATACAACAACAGGCTTAAATGAACTGACAACATAAGTTATACTACTTACAGTTCTCAAGGGCCACACCACGATCTCAACTGATTATCCTCCGGACAGCAGTCTCTCTCTTTTTTCTGTGTGGCGCCGCACGCCGCTCGCGATGTGGAGCGCGTGTCCGCGCTTATCTTCTCGACATTACGACCTCGTATACAAAACTAAATGACGAGCCAATTTTTAAAATGTAAGGGAGTAGAAAGTACCGATATTTGTGTTAAAATGTAAGGAGTAAAAGTAAAAAGTCGCCACAAAAAAAAATAGTAAAGTAAAGTAGAAATATCCGAAAAATCTACTTAAGTACAGTAACGAAGTATTTGTACTTCGTTACTTCCCATCTCTGATGATCGGGGGCAGAAGGGTGAGCTTTACTGATACCCTTCAAAATTAGTTTAACAGCCGGAATAGAAAATAAGCTAGGAAATGATGGATCATAACACCTGATATTAAATTGGATGCCGGCCAGTAACCCCCGAGTATATTGGGGTTTAAAGTGATGAGTATCAGTACAATAACAAATAAAAGCACAAACACTAGTAAGGAGAACAGGTTTAAGGGGGACACCAATAGAAACACAGAATAGAGAAAAAGTACACCACGCAAAATCATAGGTTTTCAGAGTAGACACAGCTAAGCCCTTCCTCATATATGCCCTAGCCGCTTCTAAATAAGAATCACAGGGATTAGGAATCAATAAACTGCTAGCTCTGTGAGAGACGGAAGCACTACTGGTACAGGCCAGGCTGCCGGGCAGAGGCTCCAAAAGGTCTGAAAATGGAAACGAGACAGCATCAGCCACAGAGTTATGATGTCCCGGGACGTGGCGAGCAGTAATAATAACATTGTGCATGACAGACGACCAGGTGATGCTCCTCATCAGAGGCATAGAGCGCCCTCTATTAATAATGTCAACCACACTCTGATTATCACACAGGACCGAAATCCGCTTCAGTGTCCACAGACCGCCCCAGACGCGGCAAGCTATAGCAATCGGGTAAATCTCATAGAGAGCAATGGAATCAGATGGGGAAAAAGTGGGAGGGCAGTGGCCAGCGAACCACTGCCCCTGAAAATAACCCCAAAACCCCGCGGAAGGGGCAGCATCCGTGTAAAACCGCAATGAATCAGAAGAAAGTACCACATCGTCGTAGAAAAAAGAAATGCCATTCCAGTCATCCAGAAGTCGGGACCAGAAACTCAAATCAGACCGGCACCCGTCATCCAGGGACAAAACATCATGCAACCCAGGCACAGAAGATGCCAAATCCGGCAACCGGGAGATGAAAGAGCGCCCCTGCGGAATAACGCGCATAGCGAAATTCAAATGCCCCAGCAACGAGAGCAACTGCTGCTTAGTAACAAGACACTCAGGCACAAAGGACGCAGCTATGCCCCGAATACGTTCCAACTTCTCAAGCGGAAGAGGCGCTTCCATGCGCACCGAGTCGAGGGTGATGCCCAGAAACTCCAACCGCGTAACAGGACCAACAGTCTTAGCCTCAGACAGAGGGACACCGAAGGAAAGAAAACACAGTCTCAATTTACCCAACGACCCAACACTATCCCAAGGGGGGGTCAACGAGAAGAAAATCATCCAGCAAATGAATCACCGAAGGAACCCCAACCCTGTTAAGCAGGATCCAGCAAAGCGCCTGTTAAAACATGATTAAAAATACACGGGCTGCTCCGGCACCCGAACATCAGACGCACACTAAAATAGTATTTGGAATCCAATCTGACACCAAAAAGAGGCCATAGGGACTATCTTGAAGGCATCAGTAATGTCAGCCTTGGAGAGCCAAGCCCCTCTCCCCGCCAACTTAATAAGTTTAACAGCGTCATCATGAAGGGAGAAAGGGACCGGCGGAATGAGACTATTAACACTCAACACTTGCCCGCAGCGCGGCGAGGACAGATCGAATATAAAACGCTTCTTCCCTGAATACTTCCCAGTAGCATCACCCAAAGGACTAGTGCGAAACACCGAAAACGGAGAGGAATCAAACGGCCCCACTATATAC
The DNA here is from genome assembly GCF_010015445.1 of Perca fluviatilis. Lineage (NCBI taxonomy): Eukaryota > Metazoa > Chordata > Actinopteri > Perciformes > Percidae > Perca > Perca fluviatilis. The sequence continues at coordinate 5,149,737 of NC_053129.1, read as the reverse complement.
CCTTTGCTAACCTCAGACGCAACCAACCTGGACACAGTATCAGGGTCAGAAACAGCTGAAAGAAGATTCTTAGCCACATATGTAACCTCAGGATCGGCGAGAACGCCCACCCGAAACCCTTGGGAAAGCCCAGAGAGCAGATGATCGACAAACACAGAATTAGGATGACTAGACAGTTCAGATGCCAACACACGTAAGTTTAATGAGGTAGAGGAGTGGAGCTTCAGAATGTCTTGGAACCAGTTTGAGGTTGAACCCGAGGCTTCCGGCGAGGGCCGGGGCGCCGTGGGCAGACAGACCTGGGATGTGCATCCCGACAATTGCTGCATATGTGAAGAAAACAGCAATTCCCACACACACCTTCATTAAAATGATTACAAATAGGATTATTGTTGGACGTATGAACCTGGCGCCCCCGAGCATCCACTCCAGACACGGGAAACCGCTGACCGACACGGTGCGACTGGACCGGGCCGGCAGGCTGCCCCACACCCCCAGGGCAGAGCGAAGCAACATGTCCCGAAGCCCCACAGTTAGAACACATAATGGCTTGAGCCCCCCCCCACGACCATAACCAGGATCTCAGTGTCCAGAATTTACCAGTCCAGGCGAACGTTGGCACGGGCAATATGAGCGGCAGCTTTCCCGGAAAAAGCTCTATGGTACTGCAAAAAATAGTTCCTCCCGTACCTCAGGAACAAATCGCCCACCAACGCCAGGTAAGAATCCAACTCCACCCTCCGGTCAGGGTACACGGAACAAATAAAGTCCCGAAATATACCAAACGCCACAACAAACTGCCCAAAGGAAAGATCCTTGTTCAGCCGAGGGTCAGCGGACTTAACCACCGCCGAAAACCCATCCCCTGCCACCAGAGACTTATCACACTCCGGGGACGGCAAAATAAGGCTCACCAGATTAACATCACGGCCCTGCAGAATTTTAGCGCGCAGCGTACTGGAAATATTAGCTGACACAGGGATGTATGGCCTACCTAGGGACAGAGACGGTACGGCAGAAGCCAAGGAATGACAATGTTCCACGGAAGGAGAAGGCACCAGCTGAATAACGCCCAGCACCGACACAGACAGGGAAGCCAGAGCGGTAGTAACAGTACCAGACACGCTGCCTCCCGCCACGCTCTCCACGGCCCGCATCCTAGCCTCCATGCCTGCATCGAGCTGGCGAGGGACTTCAGTGAGGCCGGAATCCGAGGAGCCCCCCGGAACAGCCGTAGCAGCCGGTTGGCTGAGTGTCCCCGCAGCTCTCCTCTTCGCCGGGGCCCTGGCAGGCGGATCCGCCTTCTTGGTCCGTTTCCGACCACGACCACCTGCAACCGGCGTGGAAACAGACGGGGCTGGCGACAAGCAGTCGGCAAGAGGAGCCAGCTCCCGAAGCTCCGGCGAAAGCACGCCCGGAGCCGCCACGACGCCCCGATCCCGAAGCCAAGAAGACAACAAGGTCAGCCTCCACCGAAAGTGAACCAGAGACGGTGGCCAGTCTAGAGCTCCGACGAACGCCGTCCGGAGAACCCGTGGAAGCCTCCACGTCCAAACCACCACCAGGACCGTCCGAATCCAACTCAGAATCCGACATAGCAGCCACAAAAAGCAACAAAGAAAGCGTAAACAGGAATGCCATGCAACCGGTCAGGAAACGCACGCACTCTATTTCCTGAAACGACAACTGCCAACCGCGGAAGAGAGAGCAGATTTAAAGCAGTGTATCAAACTGTGATAGGCTCGTGACAAATGGCCGACCCAGCTGCTCTGATTACTACTGACAAGTGACATACCATGCAACAGCTGATCATTATGAGTGATGGAAAAGGTATATGAAGTCTTCCTTTAAGAATTTACGCTGAGCTTCATGTGTTATGGACTTTTTTTTTTTTTTTAACTAAATTGAGCACAAGGTTTTCAAAGAAAGTGGTGGGTACAAAATGACTCATGACAAAATCTGGTAGGTACGCGTACCCACCGTCCCCACCGAAATCGACGCCTTTGCATACTGGGGCCACCACTGGTAGACCTATATGTAAATAGGTGAGAAAAAGCTACTGAAACAGTACACAGAGCATGTACTGGGCCACTGCATTTGGCTGTCTACTCCATGATGGTATTATTATTGCCGTTTTTGATTCCATGTTTTCCTAGAAAAGAAAGGTTCAACTTTGCGTTTGTAATAATTTGTTTACAGCATCTGTGACATAGCATGGTATTGTACTCAATAAACTCACCGGCAATCTTACTTCACCCGTTTTCAAGGTGGGAATTGTATACATGTCCATAATATGGACATTCATTCCCTATGGGTTATTTTAAGTCAGTATTTAATAATGCCTCCAAAATGATATAAAATCTAAAAATGAATACATACATGTCTCTTGGCTGCTTCTTCTATAAGCTTGAAGCAAGCATTCCCAATCTAAAAAAAAACCAGAATGCAGTGGATTACAAAACTCCAGTAAAGCCACTAAAATTCTCCAAACTCAAAGCATTATCTGCTTACGTTGCTCTCAAGCTTTTCCTCTAACCACAAGCTCCAAAAGTCCTCCCTCCGTAGGCAGATGGGACCATCCAGCACAATAATTTCTGCTGCTGGACATGCTTTGTCCCGCACATAGTTCATCCAAGAATGAAAAAAGCATTATTAATATCCTTGTTTTCCATTAACCCTTGTAAGGTGTTCATATTTTTGTTACTCAGTCAATGTTTGAATTTTTGATCATTATTGGTGTCTTTTTCTTAGAACTTAACCCTTGTGTTGACTTCGGGTCAAATTGACCCATTTTCAATTTTTGTGTTATATCAGAAAATATGGGCCGTAGAAACAAGCACTGAAAATGTGTAGAAGAAAAATTTAACAATTTAAAACGTTGGAAAAAGCAAAAACAAACTGTGAAAAAAAGGCATCAAAAACGTCGAAAAAAAAAAGTGTGTGAGGTGTGAGGAAAATGAGTGGAGGGTTGGCCAGGTGTCCTGGTGAGTAGCTAGAGCTAGCCTAGGTTAGCCTGGTGCTAACCCGGATAACATTAGGGAAGACATTATTTACTTACATGGTGTCAATAGTCCTAATCAGAGCTGTAGAGATGCACACACTGCACAGGCACAATGGCGCTATTGCCGGCATCTGCTGACAGAACACAATATTGCCTGTGCTAAAACGCAACTAATTAGCGATAATCATTGTCAGAAATAAAAAGAAAGATCGATGTCCCTATCGCTGTGTTTGACAGGTGTTTGTGTGGGCTATGCACTCAATGGAATCAGCAGTGGAGAGTATGTGCTGCCGTGAGGTGAACGCGTTTTGGAGTTTAGTGGAGCAGCTCGACCCGCGACCAGCAGATCTGACATGCCTCACGCAGCATCCTGGTTTTGACGCATGCTGCCTGAACCCGTTTGTTTTGCAAATAGCTTACTCTCATTTCAGGCAGGATCACGGTCCTCTTGAAGCCAGCACACACGAGTATGTTTACAATTGAGTTATTTCATTCATCACTTCTGAATCTAAAAAAAACATATAAACAACTTTTCTACTGTATATGACAGTATACTATGACTTTTTATGACATTTTATGACTTACTATAATAAGAAAAAAAAGAGGAGGAAGCATAATGACTGATAATGTCATGGAAGCAACTGGTGCAGGCTCTGCTGCCATGGTAACAGACGATGATCACCCCGACGACACGATGAAAATAACGTTACACACCTTTGACCATAAAGTTCCCAATCAATGTTTTTTTTTACTTTTACTTCTAATACTTAAAGGGATACTTCACCGATTTAGCATTCAGCTTTGTATCAGTAGAAACCCAATAGTATTTCTGAATGACCGTGCCTCCCTCCCTCATTTCCCCTGAGACGAGAGATTTCTGCATTTGGGGCCTGGAAAAAATCTTCCGATGACGTAAAATGACGATTTTTGCGTCATTGGAAGATTTTGGGCCAGAGGCAAAGGACTACAGCCAGTAGTAGGATCTACTTCCGTATGTTTTCAACACGCCCACAGGGGGTTGGACTGCCGAGTCTGGCCGAGGTATTCCGAATGAAAACGACTGTCAGCCATCTTGAATCTTCGCTAAACAGGCTTTCGGTTTTCAGCAGAAAACATTTACAACAATTATCTGCATTCAAACTACCGGACGTGTGTACCACCGGGATACATCGGTACAGATCGGAGAATATGGAGGAAACGTTATTACAGACGCAATACTCGGCACACTACGTGAGCTTCGCCTGCACGGAGACCAGCGGTGTCGCTCAATGCCGCTAGCCGGCTCGGTGGAAAGCTAACGCTAGCTGTCCACCTGTCCCAGCCATCCTGCTTGCAAGTGTCTGCTCATTAAACAACAAGCTGGACTACATCATCCTTCAACGAAACTCCTGCTGTGTTTTTGTTGTTGTGGAAACATGCCTGAACAACAGTGTACCGGAACCGGGACTATCCAGCTACCAGGCTGCTCTCGCCGGCCCGTGGAGGTGGGCTGTGTTAAACGGACTGGTGTAGAAATAAAATCCAACTAGCTACTGCTAACTGCTGGTGGAGCTTGTGACTGTTAAATGCCGACCATTCGACATTCCACGCTAATTCACGGCTGTGTTTATACTCTGTGTTTAGCTACACCAATGCTAGTATGCGTTAGCTGAACTATACGGATCCTGCTTGCAAGTGTCCGCTCATTTAGACCACAAACTGGACTACATCCAACTTCAACGACACTCCAAACGTGAGTTCAGAGACTGCCGTGTTTTTGTTGTTGTTGTTGTGGAAACCTGCCTGAATAGTGTACCGGACTGTCCAGCTACCAGGCCTGCTAGCCCTCCGAGCTAGAGATGCTCTGTCGCCAGGTAAAAGAGGTGGGCTGTGTTAACACCGAGTGGCGCAGAAATGTGGTGATTTGTATCCATTTAACTGCTAACTGCTGGTGGAGTTTGTGACTGTTAAATGCCGACCATTCTACATTACACACTAATTCACGGCTGTGTTTATGCTCGGTGTTTACAGCCCACCAAGCGCTAATGCTAGTATGCGTTAGCTGAACTTTACGGAGCCTATAAAGTGTGTGTACTAAATGTTGTTTTTATATAATGTCGTTTTTATATATGTTAAATGTGTAACACCACTTGAGTCACGATGAAACGTTGTTTCGTGTATATGGTTGAAATGACAATAAAACACGCTTGAGTTGAATTGAATGCCTCTGTCGGTCTGTCAAGCGGTAGGCGTGGCTTGGGAGTGGACTCAAAGCAACGAAAGCTAGAAGTGCATCTGATTTGCGTTTTTTTCATTAAACCCATTTTCCACATTTCTACTACATAAGTGACCCAATTTAAAGATATATTCAGCTTTCCAGCGGTGAAATATTCCTTTAAGTACATTTAATATCAGAAAATGACTTGATACTTAAGTACAGTAAATATCAGATACTTTAAGATTTTTAATATAAGTAAGTAAGTAATATTCTAAAAGGAGACTTTTATTTCTACCAGTCATTTTCTGGTAAGATACTTGTACTTTTACTCAGGTATGGCTTTCAAGTGCTTTATACAAGACTGCTAACATGCGACAGCACACAATGAGAGACCATGGCAAGCTGCTTGCAGAATTGCAGTGACAGGATCCCACCACCAAGTAAAATTACAGAACAAACAGAGAAGGAGAAGGCGCAACCAACCACCAACCACTACAAGATTCTAAATTAAGCTTTTGCTGAAACGTGATTTCTGTGTGAGATAAAAGTTAACTGCTTCCTGTTTTGGAATTTGATTAAATGATTATGAGATGGGGGCAGGTGCATTGCTATTCAAGGAAGCACTAGATTCTCAGAGAGCCTTAGGCGATCTGGTGTAGCCTTCTTGCAGAGATTGAATGAGTGCTGATGCATAATCTGGGGAAATAAAAAAGATGTAGATCATATTCACTGATTACCGAGGTCTCATGCATACATATCCAAATATGATGGAAACTGCTTACCATATGAGGCCTACTGTTTAATTGGCCGGACTACATGTTCACCTTTCCGGAACCTCGGGTATTGCACGCCATATATTGCAACGCCATCAGTTGTTTGCGCAACTTCGCGGCTGCCATTATGGTTGTAATGCAGAACTGCCAACAGAAGTCTGTAGAAAATCACATAATGAGGGCATATTTTGAACTAGAAATATCAGGTGTCTGTATCATATGATAATATGACATGTAGTTACTCAATTGCGCAACACTGACCTACTGTACATCCTAAGGTAAGAAAACCCGCTATGTTTGGGAGCGAAGAGCAGGATGAGGGAGTGAAACGCCTCAAGGGAAAAGGTTTGGTGCTGTGGAGACAACTGCTTCACATCCTTCCGCAAGGATGCCTTTGTCACAACACTCTCCAGTTTTACTGTAACCGTTGAGCCTGTAGGAAAAAAAAAAACATTTTACCCTGATTAAAATGTATTAAAATACAGGTTCCAGCAAAAAATCTCTCAGGGCACATCATCATAAAACCATAGAGTACACATATTTCATGGTGTATATCTGGTTCTAGCCATTCCTTTTTTCGTTGCTCCCCCTCAAGAGGTGGATGAGCACAACAGGGAAAGGCAAGAGTGTCATGCTCATGGACATCCTGTATGTGGTTCACCATGCTCTTCCACTTGGTCTCCATGACCTCTGGGTTGCCATCAGGAGTGGAGGCTGCAGTCCAGTAGGTGGTTTATAATCGCAGGCCTCCACAATTTCAGGTCCTCCTTGGCCATCGTATCCAAAGCCTTGCTGAGACCTTGTTTACAACAAATGGAAAGTATTATATTGATGGAAATGTAATTTCAAGAATTACCTCAGCTTCCAACATCGGGATACATACCTTTCCCAACATGCCAGACATCAAAGAAATGCCTTGTTCCCTCAGGACACATCTCCTCTCGCACCCACTTTTGAACCTTAAAAGTTTAAAACTTTTAGGAAGCTTGCACTATCTTGCAATCAGAATGAACAGGCTGTGGTCAGCAATGACCTCAGGGGGGATGGGTGATGACCTAATTGTTGCAGGTGACTGTAATTAATGCACTATTTACATGTTCTGATATGCTTTGTCAGCGTTAGAGTATTTACCTGGCGATGCCTGTCGGTGATGAGTGTCGACACTTGAACATCCTGCCTCATGAGGAGGGTTATGCTCCTCTTCAAACCCTCTAACTCACACCAGTTGCTTTTCGGGACCTCTGAGCACTGCAACATGACACAATCAGTGTAAGTGGTGAAAGTGCACAAAGCTTATTTCTTTGTCTGATAACATCACACTTACCTGGACAAGCTGAAGGTCGACGACCTTGTTAATTCTCTCCTCAATCAGCGAGTAGGTCCCATATTTTGCACAATGTCCAGGAGAGTCTGACCTGGGTATGATTATAAATTGTAATTATGTTAAAGACACAACATAGCACATCAGACCATGTCATTTTTAAACATTTCTCATTTTAACATCAGGCAAATTGTGCATTACCTGCAGTCCCCTGCTACAATCAGGCCACCGCCCATCCATCCATCTTCTTCCGCTTATCCGGTGTCGGGTCACGGGGGGAGCAGCTCCAGCAGGGGACCCCAAACTTCCCTTTCCCGAGCCACATTAACCAGCTCTGACTGGGGGATCCCGAGGCGTTCCCAGGCCAGGTTGGAGATATAATCCCTCCACCTAGTCCTGGGTCTTCCCCGAGGCCTCCTCCCAGCTGGACGTGCCTGGAACACCTCCCTAGGGAGGCGCCCAGGGGGCATCCTTACCAGATGCCCGAACCACCTCAACTGGCTCCTTTCGACGCAAAGGAGCAGCGGCTCTACTCCTAGCTCCTCACGGATGACTGAGCTTCTCACCCTATCTCTAAGGGAGACGCCAGCCACCCTCTTGAGGAAACCCATTTCGGCCACTTGTACCCTGGATCTCATTCTTTCGGTCATGACCCAGCCTTCATGACCATAGGTGAGGGTAGGAACGAAAACTATATATTATAATATTACAAACAGGATTGGTGACAAAGCGCAGCCCTGGCGGAGGCCAACCCTCACCTGAAACGAGTCCGACTTACTGCTGAGAACCCGGACACAGCTCTCACGTTGGTCGTACAGAGATTGAATGGCCCTGAGAAGAGACCCCCTCACCCCATACTCCCGCAGCACCTCCCACAGTATCTCCCGGGGGACCCGGTCATACGCTTTCTCCAGATCCACAAAACACATGTAGACTGGTTGGGCATGCTCCCAGGCTCCCTCCAGGATCCTTGCGAGAGTAAAGAGCTGGTCCGTTTTTCTTTTCACCCACCAGGACGGAAAAACTTATTCCTCTTCAACCCGAGGTTCGACTATCGGCCCGAACCCTCCTTTCCAGCACCTTGGAGTAGACTTTACCAGGGAGGCTGAGAAGTGTGATACCCTGTCTAATTGGCACACACCCTCTGGTTCCCCCCTTTTTAAAAGGGGAACCAGCACCCCAGTCTGCCACTCCTTTGGCACAGTTCCAGACTTCCACACAATGTTGAAGAGAGCGTGTCAACCAGGACAGCCCTCCACACCAAGAGCCTTGAGCATTTCTGGACGGATCTCATCAATCCCCGGGGCTTTGCCACTGTGGAGTTGTTTGACTACATCAGTGATTTCCGCCTGGGAAATCGACGATAATCCCCCGTCATCCTCCAGCTCTGCCTCTAACATAAAGGGCGTATTAGTTGGATTCAGGAGTTCCTCAAAGTGCTCCTTCCACTGCCCTATTACCTCCTTAGTTGAGGTCAACAGTGTCCCCTCCTTACTGTACACAGCTTGGATGGTTCCCCGCTTCCCCCTCCTGAGGTGGCGAACAGTTTTCCAGAAGCACTTTGGTGCCGACCGAAAGTCCTTCTCCATGTCTTCTCCAAACACCCACACCCGCTGCTTTGCCTCTTTCACGGCAGAGGCTGCAGCCCTTCGGGCCCTTCGGTACCCTGCAACTGCCTCCGGAGTCCTCTGGGATAACATATCGCCGGAAAGCGAACCTTCTTCAGTCGGACGGCTTCCCTGACCACCGGTGTCCACCATGGTGTTGGTGGGTTTACACGCCCCTAGGCACCTAAGACCCTAAGACCACAGCTCCTCGCCGCAGCTTCAGCAATGGAAACTTTGAACATTGTCCACTCAGGTTCAATGCCCCCAGCCTCCACAGGGATGCACGAAAAGCTCCGCCGGAGGTGTGAGTTGAAAGTCTGTCGGACAGGGGCCTCCTCCAGACGTTCCCAATTTACCTGCACTACCCGTTTGGGCTTACCAGGTCTGTCCAGAGTCTTCCCCCACCCCCTGACCCAACTCACCACCAGATGGTGATCGGTTGACAGCTCCGCCCCTCTCTTCACCCAAGTGTCCAAAACATATGGTCTCAGATCAGATGAAACGATTATAAAATCGATCATTGACCGTTGGCCTAGGGTGCTCTGGTACCAAGTACACTTATGAGCATCCCTATGTTCGAACATGGTGTTCGTTATAGACAATCTCTGACTAGCACAGAAGTACAACAACAAACAACCACTCTGGTTTAGATCAGGGAGGCCGTTCCTCCCAATCACGCCTCTCCAGGTGTCTCCATCATTGCCCACGTGCGCGTTGAAGTCCCCCAGCAGAACAATGGAGTCCCCCACTGGAGCCCCATGCAGGACTCCACTCAAGGTCTCCAAGAAGGCCGAATACTCCGAACTCCTGTTTGGTGCATATGCACAAACAACAGTCAGAGTTTTCCCCCCCACCACCCGCAGGCATAGGGAGGCCCACCTCGGTCCACCGGGGTAAACCTAACGTAGCGGCTTCGCCCGGGGGCTTGTGAGTATCCCCACACGCCCGGCGCTCACACCCTGGGCAACGCTCCGAGAAGAAAAGAGTCCAACCACCCTATCCAGGAGTATGGTTCCGGAACCGAGACTGTGCGTAGAGATAAGCCCCACCAGATCTAACCGGTAGCGCTCCACCTCCCGCACCAGTTCCGGCTCCTTCCCCCACAGAGAGGTGACGTTCCACGTCCCCAGAGCCAGCGTCTGCCGCCCGGGTCGGGTCCGTCGAGGCCCCTGACCTTCACTTCCCCCCGTGTGGCAGCGCACCCGACCCCAGCGGTTCCTCCCACAGGTGGTGGGCCCATGGGCTGGAGAGATGGGGGCCACGTAGCTTTTTCGGGCTGTGCCCGACCGGGCTCCGTGGCAAACCCCGGCCACCAGACGCTGGCGGCGAGCCCGCCATCTGGGCCTGGCTCCAGACGGGGGCCCCGGGCTTCCTCCGGGCAGGGTCACTTCACCTCTTCCTTGATTTTTCATAGGGTTTTTGAACCATTCTTTGTCTGGCCCCTCACCTGAGACCACTTTGCCTTGGGAGACCCTACCAGGAGCACAAAGCTCCAGACAACACAGCCCTCAGGTTCATAGAGACACACAAACCTCTCCTCCACGATAAGGTGATGGTTCCCGGAGAGGCCACCGCCCATCTCCTTTAATTCGCTAATTATGGTTGCTTGTTCTTCCTGCCAGGCCTGAATGACAATGGGGATGGTGTAGTAACGCTGGTGGCGGAAGAATGTATTCGTGCTGATGCACTGTAGACCAAATAATTTCTGCATTCTCAGAGTTTGAGTGGGCAGACATCCCGAATAATGAATTGCCCCACTCAGAAGTAGGTTGCAGGCTGGCATGTTTCTGTGCGAAATTGGCTAGTTTTGCCAGAAGCTTGTTGCACAGACCTACCATATGCAGAAAATAGAAATTATCAGCACACCATCAGGACACTGGGGAATAAGTAGGGTTCAATCTATATAATTTTTCTAACATGTACTTACCTGCTTTATTTTGATAAATGTGCCTCCCTGCTGCACCACGATACCATTAGATTTGCCACCAATCCCATCTAAAGCTGCTGGCTAAAAAGAACCTTAAATACAGTAAGATCATACTTCATGTAGGGGGTAATGGTCGTAAATCGGAGATCACTAAAATTAATGTTGAGTCACTTTGTGCATACGCAAAGACAATGTCGGACTCAGTAGTTTTCTCTGGACCCCTGCCAAACCTGATCAGTAGAGTTGAGCCGGATACTCGGCTGAAACGAGTATCCGGTACGGATTAAGCACTTTTGCCGAGTACGAGTATCATATGAGTAATACGAGTCAATATCTGTGCTCGGATTGAATAAAAATTCTCATTGGATAGCTGACTGTGTCTGCGTTCTGTGATAGGCTAGTCACACAGCGCCCCTCCCCTACACACATACAGATTTATTGTGTTGCTCTGTCTCTCCCTCAGTCACTCAGGTTCGCGGGTCTTTTCCGTTAACGTTTAGGATTTCTTCAGCTTCAGGTTTATTTTTTTACTTCGGTTTGTAGTACTTACTTATTAACCAGCAGAGTTCTGGTAAACATGGGTTTGTTCAGACGTGGTGCTTGGTAGAATGCGACTCGCATTGTGTCTCTGCCTGTCGGAGATTTCTTTTTCTTTTTTTAACCGTCAGCTGGCTCTAACCAGTTTTTTTACTTCACGCACTGAGTGTCTGACACTTTCTTGCTGTATTTCATAAAAAAAAATAAAGGAAGTAGTGGTATAAAATTATATTACAAATTAATTAGCTACACACACACAAACACACACTCTCTCTCTCCCTCTCTCTGCCGGTCATCGGAGTTTTTTGTTTTTTTTAAACCATCAACTGGCTCTAACCAAGTTTTTTTACTTCACGCACTGTCTGACACTTTCTTGCTGTATTTTATAAAAAAAATAAAGGTAGTTGTGGTCTAAATAGTTCGTTTGTTATCGTGATCAAAACCATTGATCTGAAGCTCGATGCTGTCATGTAAATAGTTTTCTAATCAGCAATAAATATAACAATTTCTGATCAACCATATCAATTGCATGCTTAAAATAACATACCAGTTAAAGCCCCGCCCATTTCAAGACAACCCGACACACTTCCGGGTTAAATCCCGCCCACTTCCGTGTTAGGCCCCGCCCAGTCCGAGTACAGATACAGATAATTCATATGGTAACAGATACAGATAATGCTGTACTCGATCATCCCTACTGATCAGTGATGAAATGTACAGCCGTACGTCATCCTTCCACCACTGGTTGTCAGGGTGGTGCCCAGCTAATGATGTGGGCTATGTGAATAACTGGGGGGCGTTCTGGGGAAAGCCTGGTCTGATTAGGAGAGACGGCATTCATCCCACCTGGGACGGAGCCGCTCTCATATCAAAAAATCTGACCGAGTTCATCGGTCATAAACTATGACAACCCAAGTTTGATATTAGTAATCAGAGGTGCAGTGCAATGCGCCCCTCTGTGCTTCCGTTGGAGCAGTTGCCCACTCATAGTCTAATAAGCACAGTGTCTGTCCCCCAGCTCAGATCACTAAAATCAAAGGTAAACAAAAGATGCGCTATACTTAACAACCTAATTGGAATTAAAACGACTGCAACGAGAGAACAAAATAGGAAAATTAGATGTGGACTATTAAATATTAGATCTCTGTCTTCTAAAGCAGTATTGGTAAACGACTTGATATCAGATAATAAAATTGATTTATTTTGTCTTACTGAAACATGGCTGGGCCATGAAGAATATGTCAGTCTAAATGAAGCCACTCCTCCCAGTCATATTAATACTCAAATTCCTACAGGCTCAGGCCGAGGAGGGGGAGTTGCAGCCATCTTTGATTCAAGCCTGTTAATTAATCCTAAACCTAAACTAAAGTATAACTTGTTTGAGAGTCTTGTTCTTAATCTTCAACATCCTAAAGAAGCAGCAGGGTTCAGCAGGACGCAGCATGACATTGCAGGGCACCGCAGAGCTTAGCAGGGAGTGCAGCAGGACCACGGCGATAGCTGCAACCAAGATCTTGGTGCCAACGTACTCCAAGGAAATATGCTGGTTGGAAAAAACATAAGGACTCCGGGGAGTAAACTCCCCAGTGCTAGGTTAGTAACAAGCCTTTCTGGGACGGGATGCACACAAATGGAAAGGGAGAGGACAGAGCAGCTCAGTGGTTCAAAGGAAGGAAGTCCCCCGGCAGTCTAGAACTCTAACAGCGTAACTAAGAGAGACAGGCAGTTTAAGGAGAGGAGCCTTGTCGGGCTAGAACTCTCCGCTGCTGGATCGGGCTGTACTGGCCTGCCTCCCTCTACTTTACACACAATGTATTTATCCGGACGACTGTAAAACAAAAACAGAGAATATTAGATACTTTATTCATGAAAGGGGGGAATTTATGTATACAATAGCTTATACAACCACAACACAACATACATACAAACATATCTCACACACATGAAAATAAAAATTACTCACAGAAATGTAAAAAGTAAAGAGCATGTGAAGTGATTACAAAGGCCTGGTAGGGACTGACCCTGTGATACATTGACCATGACTAGGTGCTATGGTAGAGTGTGTGCAATGGTAGACAGATATCACAGTTTAGCTAGCAATCACTAGTGCTGAAAGTAGGGAGACTTATCATCTCACTTTAGCCTCCTCATCTGAGGACATGTCCTCTTCATCATCCAAGAGGTGTCACTTGTGGTGAAAGAGGCCTCTTCATCGCTGTTTTCAGGACTGGCAAGGGGTGTAGATGTTCTCATTCTTGTGGTCTGTGTTCCCACACTGACCATCTTGGGCCTTACCTGCACAGCTGTGTCAGAAAAGCATAAGACAAACATAGCCACAATGACAATAATGGTACACAGTGTGCTGCTATGATTTGGTTTAAACAATCAAAAACAATAGTGTGGAATTATCCACACACATGGCGGATGTTATTGTTGAACATTTATAACAATACCAGGGGTACTAAATGGTTCTTAGCTTGTTGATCAGTGTACATATCAATGAATGTGGATAATATAATGTGATTTTGGAATATGTTTTCTGGCGTTAAGCCTCCACTACAGCCCTGAACCCCAGACTAAAATCTATCCCTAGACCTATCAAAGTATTTTCCATTGGGTTTAAAATCACACTGTGACCAAGTTTGACATAGGCCGGATGCAGGTGGGAGGGTTTCGGGATCGGGATTGTCAGGATTTTCTTCTTGGGGTGTTGCATTTTCCAAAATCTTGTATGAAAACCAGTGAAAACAGGGCAGAATCACAAGCATAGTGAGTAAGAAAGTAAGTAAACATTTATTTATATAGCACATTATCTAACACAGTGGTCACTAAAAGAGCCTCATGTAGACAGACAAAAAAAAAATATATAACATAGCCTTATCACTACTCCTAACTTTCGGCACCAGTGATGGCTAGCTAAGGTTTGATATCTGCCTGCCTCGGGTATGCTAACATTTACTTCTGGATATTTTCATTTAGTTTTGGAAATTTTGACTGACTGAGCTAACGTTGCTAGCCATTAGCTACATAGTAAAATAGTTGAGACAGCCGTTAGCTAGGCCTACATTGTAAAATTGTTGAGACTTACCGTAGCCAGCTCAGCCAGCTCTCGCTTTCGGCGAGCGCCCCGAAACTTAATTGGCTTCTTCGTCCGGAGAGGACAGGCAGAGGAGCAGGAATGGGAATGATGTGGAGGAATTGCATCGGAAATAAGTCGTACCCGGCGTTTAAAACCCATACTGAATCGTAGCATTGTCTCCAGGGTCATAGTCTAAAACAGTGAAGTGTTCGCCGCATATGACAGCTGACTTTGTCACAGAGGCAGCAGTAAAATCTGCCCGCTTCGTAGCCACAAACCTCACCCAGGCACGAATCAGCCATTTGACCTTGGGGAACTTGTGGAGCCTCTGCCCTGTTTTCGATGTATTTGTACATCCCGCACAAACACAATAGTTAACCATTTTTGCTAAGTCTTCAATATAACAGCTAGCCTACTTGCCGTTAGACTAACAGTAACTCTAGGTTTGGAGTCCCTCTTATGACGTCACGCCCAGCCTAGTGGAAGGGAGGGGGAGTGCTTAAAACCACTGTAAAAAGTGAGTAAGCCCTGACTGCAGTACGCAGATCGAGGAGTGGCTCAATGTGGGTGGAGCTAAACGTTTGACTCCGCCCACTTGCCAAATAGCAATTGGCAGAGCCATTTCTCTATCACTCTGGCAATTGGTCAGAGGGGAAAACGCAGGACTTTCAAGCTGACCGGAGATCTTTTCCCGCGTGTGAAGTTTGCTTTTTCCGTTGTTGTTTTTCTTAACCCAACCGTCCGTTGTTGGCGTCCCCCAGAGACATGGGCTCGTTTCCCGCGAATTACGTTTGCTTTCCCCGTTATCCTTTCCCCGTTATCCTTTCCTTAACCCAGCGGCGGAGTGGAACCAAAACATCTTCGTGAAAAATGTAACCTGCAATTTACACTTTAAAAATTCGAAATTTTCAGGTAGCAGGTAACAGGACACATTGGATTTCAATGTAAGCCTAGCCAGGCAGCTAGGCTACATGCTGGTATGAAATATATTATGTCTTAGTGACCTTGTTGTTTCTATGAACATGAATTGTTGTTTATATGCAACATCAACTTAGTCGAGGCATAAAGCCCCCTGTATATCTATTTTAAGTACTTAAACTTTTGAACTAGCTGACACTGCAGTCAAATGGTTAAAATGTTGCTGGGTGGCTGAAATTCGCGAGGCGTTTCGCTGTGTGGAAACCTACCGTAAGGGAATGACCTAAGTTATACAGTATATTGCGGGGAACGTAAACATTCTATCTCCTCACTGCATTCTCTAACATTAGCCTCCATACATTTCCATTGGTTCCTTAAAAAACATGTACATTTAACTATTACTACTTTATACTGCTATATAAATAATGTTGAGCTGACATCTACATCTGCATTTTCATTCATTTATGTTAGATTAGGCTAGACCGCTTAGCTTTGAAATGATACTGATCCAATGCCAAATTCACTGCTGTGAAGTTTGCCGGTGTTCTCAGGATATGACGCATTTCATTATTTGAATATAAATACCGGCAATCGCGCAAGCGTAGAACTGATCAGGTTGTGTCATAAACCGTCGTAAAACACGTAGAACTTCTGCCGATGCGCAGAATTATGTGCATGCGCAGAACGGATCTGATGGCGGTAAGGATCGGGCACTGACAAGGTCATCAGTTCCGCATGCTTTTTCTTGCGATCACGGCAGCTTTTTGAACAGTCTCTTCTTTTCAACTCTTGCCGTTTGCCGCTCGTCAACTAATGTTCCCCTTTACTTCTGATGTCTCCTTTTTAAAGCACCGAGCAGAAACTCTGCAGGGCACATTGGTTCCGCCAAGCTGCTTATGATTATAATTTCTTTACTCCAGTTTGACTTGACAGTTACTGTTAAATTAATGAGGAACGAATGGTTAGTTAATGAGTAGTTACTGATTGTGATTCAAGCACTAATGATTAGTTACTGTTAAACAGACTGGTAGTTACTGTTAAATTAATGAGGAACAAATGGTTAGTTAATGAGTAGTTACTAATTGACTGTGATTCAAGCACTAATGATTAGTTACTGGTAAACAGACTGGTAGTTACTGTTAAATGAATGAGGAAAGCATGAGGAACTACTGGTTAGTTAATGATTAGTTACTGAATGACTGGGACTCAAGCACTAATGATTAGTTACTGATAAACAGACTGTGTTACTCTATTAATGAATCATTAGGAAATCAGTTACTCTGTTCATGGGATTCATAGTAATAAAAAGAATAGATGTGATTCAGGATGATTCTCATAATATATTTTAATAATGATATTTACAAAACATTTAGATTGAAAAACAAAGTATATTCTGTAGCATTGTCATTGTTTAAGGTTTAAAAGCAATTGTATGCTGCTGTAGGGTATGCTTTAATCCTGCCACCCTGGGTTTCGTGCACTGTTGAGCGGTCCTTAGTTAGCTGCTACTTATTAACGAACGATTACCTTACCATGAATTAGTAATTACCATTACTGAAGCATTGTGCTTACCTGCAAATAAAGTGATGTATCATACTGAGTGGTTAATCATTAACGAATCATAAGTTAAGCATTCACTACCATTAGTACTGAGTGTAGCGGCCCCTTGGATTTATTGATCAAGACGCAGAGAGTTTCAAACGAGTGTCGATTTATTTCTTCCTCTCAACGAGCACCATAAGCACCATGAACACCGTGAAAACTACAGAAGAAATACATAATGCTTTTATGTAGTTTCACAAATAATTCGCACATAAATCATGTTCACATATTAATCATGTTTACACCCAATACAAATCAATTTAACATTTTAACCAATATGAAATATGAGATGAAATATGTTTTTAAGCTATTATGACAAATAAAATATCACATGCTTCCTTTAAATGAAATACAAATAATATTATTGTTCACAGAAAGAATATATTGCCTTTATCTTGAGGAAACCTGCAATTAACCCATAAACAAATTAAGTAATGACATTCTCTTTTCCTTAAACAAAATCCCATTTGATAATAATACACACTCCACACATTTTTCCTTCATACCTCATTCCGCTCTCCAAGGGTGCTAATCAAAGAGTTTCCTCCATCAGCTAGCACGCTCTCTAGCTCGGCACACCTTCACAGTTTGGAGCTCTTAGAAATAACAGGTACGAACAATACAAAAATAATGAAGTAAATCACAATGTAAACTCTTTCTTTACAGATTCAAATGGATGAACGCGATAAATAACTAATGTGTTTACAAGTTTTTACCGTTCCGACAATGCATGAGCACCACATTGTGACGAGAGAGTGGCAGGAAGTTTAGCATCACAAAAACATAAGAAGAAAACAGCGCTTTTCAAAATAAAAGCAGAACAGACCACAAGGTGCCACGGTAGAACTACAATGTCTTGTTAACACATAAATATAATATTGTGTAGGAGAATATTAATGCAATTTATCAGACATTTACACTAAGTGGTGGTTTATCATTAACAAATGATTAGTTAAGCATTCACTACCATTAATTAAGCATTGTGCGTACCTGGAGATAAAGTGATATATCATACTAAGTGGTTAATCATTAATGAATGATTAGTTGATTATTAACTACCATTCCTGAATTATTGTGCATACCTGGAGATAAAGTGATGCATCATTCTGATGTGGTTAAGTGTACCAGTTTAGGGGTTAGGTATAAAACACAAAAACACCGTTTCAAAATGTTTTATTGGAACAGTTTTAGTATTGATCGACCGATAATGTTTTTTCAAGGCCAATACGCATACCGATTGTTAGTCATTAATAAAACCGATAACCAATATTTGTAACTGATATGCATTTACATTGTAAATGAAAATCTTAAGTAAAATTTACAATTTTGGAATATAAAATCCAACACAAAACTTTGTTTAAAACTTTCAACATAATACATGGTAAAAATTTGTCAGATAGTGTTGTGGGTGGGACATTGTCGGAGCCAAAGTAGAACACTTTTTAATAAACAAAACGGCAAATAAAATGCCGATGCAAATAATGCAAATAATCTGGTTCTTCAGTGGTTCTTTGGGGTGGTTGAGGTGCTATATAGCACCACTACCATAAAAAGAACCAGTTCAGCCCAGTATGGTTCTTTAGTGGTTCTTTAGTGGTTCTTTTGTATAGTTGAGGTGCTATATAGCACCTCAACTATACAAAGAACCTGTTAAGGCACTATATGGTTCTTTAAAGGTTTTATAAACTCTGTCTTCTCATATTTTAGAAATTTATAAATAATTGAATACAATAAAACAATGTATTTCCTAAGGATAACATATTAAAGCAGTGGTTTTCAACCTTTTTTCCCCCAAGCTTCCCCAACATGTAAAGATATATTCCAGGGCCCCCACAGAAGACTTTTTGGCCTCAGAAAAGCATGCAAGTGAATTGAAACAGCTTGCCATTGTTTTTTTTGTTTTTTTATACTTTGTTTTTTCCAGGTTTTTATACAATGCACGGGTAGCAGCAAAACAAAAGATGCCAGTAAGTATGATTACAACAAAGATGAGACAATATAAATCAAATGTTAGTCACGTAGTGCCTTTACTGGAGTAAAAGAAACAACAAAAAAAGGAAAAGCGGAAAACAAAAACAAAAAAGGCACACACATGCATGCGCACATAAACACAAGTGGGCACGTGTTCACTTATGCCCATATGTCCAAAAAATCGAAACATACTTCTATTTGCACACACACACTTGCGCACATATACAAGAATTAAACATGAGAGAACTGTGGGGATGCGAGTAGATCGCCATTGATTACAGCTATATGGTCAGTGTTTTTCTTAGCCAAAAAAAAATTATAAAAAATACAAGGCATCAAGGCAGGCTATCCCCCCATCTTGTAATATAGGCGTTCCATTTTTCCCAGAGGGCATCACCTTTGTCCCTTTGTAGTCTGAGGCTAAAGGTCAGTAGTTCCATAGTTTGGATATCTTTAATTATGACTCTCCACTGGTTAACTGTGGGAGGGTCCGTGTTGAGCCATTTTCTTGTTATGGCTTTTTTGCTCGCAGCCATGAAGATTTTTAGGAGGTATTGGTCTTTCTCTGGTAATTTAGTGTCCATGTTACCCAGGTAGAATGATAAGCAAGTCAAGTTAAAATTATACTGAAAGACTTCTCTAATTGTGCTTACCACTCCTCCCCAGAAGGGTTTAAGGATGGGACAGCCCCAAAATATGTGTGTATGATCCGCCATACCATGTCCACATCCTCTCCAACATGTAGGTAGTAGTCCTGTCTGCCTAGATTTTTGCTTTGGTGTTATAAAGAATCTGATACAGTTTTTCCAGGAGAAATCTCTCCACAGTTGTGAGGCCGTAGTGGTGATTTGTGTGTTAATTATATTCGTCCAGTCGTCAGAAGTAATTACAGTTCCCAATTCTTTTTCCCATTTTGCCTTGATATAGTATGTTGAGTGGCCTCTTAATTCAGCTATATGTCTGTATAGTTCTCCAATGATCTTTCTGGGCAATTTTGTATTATAGGCTTTGATGAACATCTTGGTAATGCCTGAAGTATTTTCCTGTGTAAGTCCTTTAATGTTCTTATCGAAGTAGTGCCGGAGTTGGAGATACCTATAAAAATCCTGCCGAGCAAGGCCGTATCTGTCGGAGATGGTTTTAGAAATTCTGATTGTCGACTAGTAGACATAGTGAGGAAAGCCCTTTCCTCGCCCATTGAGTGAAGCCTCCATCACTCATACCCGGTTTGAAATCTGAGTTGTTGGTTGGCCACATTAAAACTTGAATTTCTTTCTGAATGTTAAGTTGTTTCACCAGGTCAAACCAGGTTTCTATAGAGAATCGGACCCACTGGCTCGGGATATCATATTGTTTAGCCAACTTTGGGCATCCTAATAACCCCTGTATAGGTCTGTCTGACAGTGATAACTCCATCTCCTTCCATTTTGCAAAGTAGTCCTTATTGCACCAAAGCAAAAGTGGTCTTATTTGTGCTGCTAAATAATAATGCTTGAGTCTTGGTAAGCCCATCCCCCCACTGCACTTTGGCAGTTGTAAAGTCTTATATCTCACCCTGGGGGCTTTGCCATTCCAAATAAAACGGGATATCATCTTATCCCATTCTCTAAACTGACCATCGGGGACACAAATTGGTAGGGACTGAAACAGATAAAGTAATCTGGGAAAGATATTTGTTTTTATTGTCAGGATTCTGTTGCCAAATTCCAGGGGAAGGGAGGCCCATCCATCTAGGTCTTCCCTTATCCGTGAGTTAATACTATTATAATTTTCCAAGAATAACTGTGATATGTCCTTTGTTAAGTTAACGCCTAAGTATTTAATAGAGGTAGTGTCCCAGCTGAACTTGTACTTATCCTTAAGATCTAATGATGGTATAAAATTGAGCGTCAAGGCTTGCGTTTTATCAACATTAAGGTTGTAGCCTGACAGGGTTCCATACATCCGCAGGAAATCCATTAATCTCGGTATTCCAGACTCTGGATTCTTTAGGCTGACCAAGACGTCGTCCGCATATTGGCATATTTTGTATTCTCTACCTTTTATTGTGATGCCCTCCAGGTCGGGGTTCTGCCTTACGGCTTGAGCAAGAGGTTCGATAAAAAGATTAAAAAGCGTTGGGCTGGCTGGGCAGCCCTGGCGGCAGCCACGTTGCAGGCGAATAAATCCTGACAGGCATCCGTTTACCTTAATTCTGGCTATGGGGGACGTATACAGTGTTTCGATGCCTTTAATGAATTTATCATGGAAGCCAAATTTTCCCATAACTGTATAAAGAAACTACCACCCCACCGAATCAAATGCCTTTTCCGCGTCCATACTAAGTAGGATAGCTCCAATTTTCTCCTTTTTTATATATTCAATAGTGAGGAGGGTCCTCCTTATATTGTCCTGAGTCTGTCTACCCTTGATAAACCCGGTTAGGTCTTCATCGATTAGAAAAGGCATCACTTCCTCCATTCTTTTAGTTAAAATAGCTGCATATAATTTGTAATCTTGATTTAAAACGCTGATGGGTCTATATGATCCGCATTCCTTCGGGTCCTTACCCTCTTTTGGGATCACTGAAATAGTAGCCTCCCTCCAAGATGGGGGGAGGACCCCCTCCCTCAAGGTATAATTGAAGCTTCTATGTAGCATTGGTATCAACTGCTCCCTCAGTGATTTGTACCATTCTCCTGGAAATCCGTCTGTCCCAGGAGACTTGGAGGACTTCAGGGAGGAGATCGCCTTATCAATTTCTTCCACTGATATTTCTTTTATTAAGTTTTCATTTTGCAATTTCCCCAGGGAGGGCAGGTCCAATTGGCTCAAGAACTCTTCTACTCTAGCGAGATCAAACGGTGTGGGTTGGGTATAGAGGGTCTGGTAAAAATTCTCAAATGCTTTTTGTATAACCTCTAGTTTATGTGTAACTTTCTTAGTGGTAGGATCCCTAATCTTATAGACTGTGCTCTCCTATTGCTGTTTTCGCAGCCTCCAGGCTAGCAGCTTAGATGCTTTGGAGCCCGCCTCGTAGTATCTCTGTTTTGTAAACCTGAGATTTTTCACTACTTCATCACAGTAAATCTTGTCTATTTCTTGTTTGAGTGGTCTCATCTTTATGAGTAATTGCGGGTCTTTGCTCTTACTATGCTGTTGTTCCAATTCTGTTAGCTGTTTCTGCAGATCTAAGAGTTTCTGAGTCTTCATCTTTTTAATGAATGCAGATTCTGATATGATCTTCCCCCGAAGGACTGCTTTGGCAGCGTCCCACAGCATCACTGGATTCACGTTCCCATCATCGTTATAATCCAAATATGTTTTTAATTTGTTCTTTATTTTCTCTTTAAACTCAGGGCAATTTAGCCTGCTTACATTTAATCTCCACATTGTCAATTTAGGTCTAGTATCTAGATGTAATTTTAAGTGGACACTAGAGTGATCTGATATGTCTCTCTGACTTATCTCACATTCCTTTAACCTGTGCCTCTCCGAGTTATGTACAAATAGATAGTCAATTCTTGAATATGCATTGTGACGGTTTGAGTAGAAGGTATACTGTCTATCTTGGTGGTGGAAGTCCCTCCAAACATCCATCAGACCAAGATCTTGAATTCTCCTTCTGATCCACCTTTCAGTGGGGGTGATTTTCCTTTTTTGATTAGTTGTGTCCAATTCCGGGTTCATGATCATGTTGAAGTCTCCTGCACAGATTGAGACTCCAACAGATTGGAATGCTATTAAATCAAATATTATCTTGTAAAATGTTTTATTGCTACCTGGGGGTACATACACGTTCAACAGGGTCTCATCCTTATCATCTAATTTGCCCTTTACCATGATAAACCTGCCCTCTTTGTCTTTAATCTTTGAGTAGAGTTCAAAATGAGCTTGATTTGGCATCAAAATAGCCACACCCCTCTTGCGTCCTGTTTTAGAGGACGAATAATAGGTATGTCTAAAACCCATTTTCTTTATCTTTTCGTGTTCCTGATCCGTTAAGTGGGTTTCTTGACAGAATATAATTTGTGCCTTTTCCCTCTTTATTTTTGCTATGACTTTACTTCTCTTGACTGGAGTCGACAGGCCATTGACATTTAGGGAGATAACCTTAAACACTTTGTTACTCAACTATAGACTGGCATTCTCCTAGATATGCACTCGCATCACCTATGAACAGTAAAAAAGAACCATGAACAGTAAAAACAGAACAGTCACAGCAATAAAACGTGACAATGAACAGAGAATGGTCTTCCATGGAAGAGGCTATTCTTGGACCTCCTATGTAGGGGGATACTTCAGCTGCTGAGTTGCGGGGCCCCCTCAAGTCATTTGTGTGGATGGCTGTCATTCAAACACCACCGACCGACTGCCTTATACCGTTATTAAAAATGAACTAAAAATCTTGGCCTATGAAAAGCAACCAGTATGCTGTGTTATGAGAAAGAGCACTGCGTGCAAAATAAACCTTTAAGGGGTGAGGTAGGTCCAGTCCGATATGATACCGATATCATCAGGGTGATAACCCGTGGGTAACCTACCCTCTTTGAAAAGAAATTAACTCTGTTGTGTACTTAATCTACTTGCAACACTCACATGTAGCTTTAAGGCAATACAGAGGCGCATTTCAATATGTATAAGGCACTAAGTTGTAGCGCACCAATCAGAAGAGATAACGGAGTGAAAGTTGTTCAGATGATCAGTAATGTAGCCTACCGTCTCTATCCGGTGTAAAATAATAAAGACGGGAACGTCACGCTGTGCTCAAGGAAGCTGGTGTTATATCGAGGCGGTGTGAATTAACAGTTCTCTGCGCGCGTTTCGGTCTCAGGTTGAAATCCGCGGAGCTTGTCTCGGATCCTTTGTTGATATTCCCTGCTGTCTCTACGCCGGGGGTGTTTCACCTGTTCCCAGCTAGAGCGGGGCCGCGCCATCTCCCTCGGTCCGCCCTCGGGTCTCGGTGGGATCGGGAATCCCTTTGCTCGCAGATCATCTCCGGCCTGATCCGCGTTATCATATGTAACTGTCCCAGAGTCTAGGAAGACACGCATTTTTGTCATCGGTGTGCGGAACTTGATTCCCTTTTCTTTTAGCACTTTCTTGATCGGGAGGTATTCCCTCCTCTTATCCATAACAGCTGATGCGTAGTCGTGGTCGAAAAACACCCTATTCCCATCCACTGTGATGGCTTTTTTCCACGCCGCGCTGATAATCCTCTCTTTGGTTGAGTATTTCAGGAACCTAACGATCGTCGATCTCGGGGCACCATTTTCAGCAGATCTGGGCCCAAGAGCTCTGTGTGCCCGTTCAATACCAAGTTCATGTGGACCGGTGCCCTCACCCAGTTCAGCTTGAATAAGGTTCTCCACGAAGCGGATCATGGATGTGCCCTCGACTCCAACTTTAATGCCGTAGATCCGTATGTTATTACGGCGGGAATGGCCTTCGAGTTCGGTTAGTTTTGATTTCAGGTGGAGTTGAGTTTTCTGCATCTGGTTTAAGGTTTCATCAATTTCCATACTGAAAGTCTCCACCTCTCCTACCCGTTGCTCAGCTTCTCCCAGTCTCTGCGACACCGCCTCAATTTTCTTCACGGTCTCCTCCATCTTCAGATTAATATCCGATCTCATTTCGCCAAGTTGTTTTTTAAAATCTTCTTGAACGTTGCTCCGGAAATCTGAGAGCTGTTTAGAGATATTATTCTCCAGCTCAGATGTAGCATTAGCCATGGCTTCACTTATGGCGTTACGGATGGAAGCTAACGAGACCGTCTCACCTAGCATAGCCTCATCGCCACCGTCAGCATTTTCCGTGTCAAATTCCTTCTTTCTGTTCCTCAACGACATACTGGGGCCACGTTTGTCTCCCCCCGACATTAGTATCTACTACTTAACCAACGTAGGGCAAATATCCTGTATTATATGGGGGTTCACGGCAGTTCGGTCAGGAGCTCAGTTCTCACGCAGCCATCCCCACCCTCGAGCTCACCGGAAGTCCAAACAGCTTGCCATTGTTGAAAATGAATCCCTGTTAAACATGTAAGAGTGGAGTAACTAGGGTGACCAAGTCCCGAAATTTGAAGCTTTGTCCCGCGTCCCGCACGTTATAAGCAGTGTCCCGCATTTAAATTTTGTCTGCATCACTTCATTTCATCGTCCTTTAAATTACAATTCTACAATAAAAAATGTTAATAAGAAAACACTGAACATGCGCAGCGTAGCCATTATTGGTTCTAGCCAGTGCGGGAAAACAAACACTGAGAAAAAAAGACAAAAAAAACACACAGACAAAAAATTAAAAAAAAACTGCAACAGAAAAATGGATCTATCCGGAGCTCCCGAGAAGAAAAAGCGTCTTTGTTCGTATAATACGGAATGGGAGAAAAAATATACATAGTTTAAACCAGTTACAGGTGACCCTAAAACAGGAGATTGCAGTGTATGCCACCGAAGTTTCACCATCACGCATGGAGGTGAGGGGGATATTTCCTAATGGAATTTATGTGCTTATTTCGAAATGTGCTTTTTAGCCATTAGATTTTCAATTAATTATTTAGATTGTATAGACCCATGCTGTTAAAATGAGTTTTATATTATTAGTGACGTTCACAGCGCAACAACGTCAGCACCGTCATTAACATTTTTATAAAGCCTATTAGCAATTTAAAGCATGTATGTTAACATCACTGCAAAAAGACATCTAATATAAAATCAATATTTATTCACCTATAGGTAGGGGAGAGAACAAGTTCTCTCCCTTGTGTCCCGCAAAATCAGGTCTGCTGACCTGCAACAGAGCAATAGCCAGGTGGTCTAGTAGTAACATAATATGGGGTGGCCAGGAGAATGCAACAAGACAAGATACTGAAAGCTGTCAGTTGCAGTCTAAATTACTTGTCATTAAAATGTGTTTTTGACACGGAACTACTTTTGACCAGAGCACGCAGAGCACGTACCCCTGTGCGCCTATGTGCAGGTCAGGTGTGCCCTGGCAGTGCGCGAGCGTGAGAGCGAGAAAAATCTGGAAAAATCTGGAAACAACTGCAACGTTGGACTCGAAAACTTGGAGGAACCGGCTTCAGTTACAATACGCAGATATTTTTTGAGGTGAGTGTCTTAATGACAGCTGCCAGAGAAACAGACTATTAACGTAAAGTTACTTGCTTGTCAGGGGAAAATTTTCATTGGTATTTTCAAACGTTTTACGTGTTTTGTAACGTTGATGAGTCATGCTAACGTTAGCTGACCAAAACATCTAACGTTAGTCAAGCTAGTTGCAGATATTATATTGCGATATTATAGTAACTTAAGTTACATTAACCAAAGATAACGTTGACATTACTGAAATGCCTTTGATCTAACTTAACTGACAACTCTGGAGAGACAGAGAGAGCGATAATTTAATATTCTGTAACGTTAACTTTAGATATGATTAATATGAGCAGATTTGTTGCTGCACAAACACTTAAGTGTAAGTTAGTGTAACTGGGGTTGTTCATTTATGTTATGCTCCCTTTAAATCTCTTTTATATTGCTGATAGTGGTGACAGGCAGCAGATGGCGGTGGGCTAACGGCCGACAATAAAATGGCGGCTGAACTTGTTAGCTTGTTGTTAGCCAGTTGACTCCAAGGGATGTCTGATCCCGCGGTGACAGGCTTTATAGCTGCA
Organism: Perca fluviatilis; assembly: GCF_010015445.1. Classification (NCBI taxonomy): domain Eukaryota; kingdom Metazoa; phylum Chordata; class Actinopteri; order Perciformes; family Percidae; genus Perca; species Perca fluviatilis. The sequence continues at coordinate 5,123,153 of NC_053129.1, read as the reverse complement.
TGTGTAGCAGCAAAGTACTAAATAAACTTAAGAATATGAAAGTAACAAACCTTAGAACTAAAAAATTAAGTACTAATGTTATATTACAAGAATTAACTAATAGATATAGTAACCATTTAAAGCTCAAATGATGTATTAATGTAATGTTACCATGCAAGAGGCATATGTTACATTAGCCAGTGTAACCTAATGTCAAACACGTCTTTGCAAGTGTACTAGAATGGAAACAAACAATAATGCTGTTAAGTTAAATGTTGGCTGAATTTAGTCTATTTATCATTATTTATTGATGTAAACCTATATCTTGTTGTGAATATTTTAATGAATCGTGTTAATTAATTTTATCCAGTTAACAATTTAACATTACTGTTACTGTAGCTACTGTTCTTTTTATCTAGTATTTATGTTTATTTTAAGTTATAAGTTAAGTTAGCTAATATGAGTCATTCATGTTTCCATGAGGCCTAATGTTTGTAATCACTATGTTGCAGATAGAGCTAAAGACTAACATTCATCCTAGTTTTGTAATTTGATTTTTTTCTCTCTCTATCTTCAGGTTATGACGGACTTCACATGTTGGACTTATGTCCAAGTTTGTCAATGGTTGAGAGATATTGACTTGGGAGAATTCTGTGAAACATTTGTGGGTGAGCTTCAAGTATTGCGATGCACCAGTGCCCTAACTGCCATGTAAAAACAGTCTCTTACAACAGATACCTCAAACACCTGCAGTATTTCCACGAGAATGAGCCAAATTTCATTGTTGTATGTGGACACAATGGCTGCCAAAAAAGTGTGTGAGTGAGTTCTTTACGTGTCCATGTTTTTCGGACTCACAAAATCTTGAGAAACGCAGAGGATTCGGAGAACAACCAGGAGATTCCAGGCACCTCACCTACTTTTAATGATTTCGAGGAAACTTTTGATTCTGAAGAACCAAATATCTCTTTTTCCGAAAAGATATGTGGGTTCAGATCACTAATTGAGAGACATTTTGCATTGTTTTGTTTAAAACTTCAAGAAAAGCACATCCTCCCCAAAACTGTTCGGCATACTGTTACTCATGAGGTGAAAATACTGCTTGAACTTTTTAATGAACAGTCTAGAGACCTTATATGGTTCTGTCTTGAAGAAGCAAATATCAAGATTGACAATCATTCAAACTTGAAGTCCTTGGTTGAAGACAACTTCTTTGGGAAGTGTTTTGATGCTATTGTGTCAGACTATCAGTTTGAGAGGTACTGTATTAGAGAGTTTGGGTTAATTGAACCAGTCGAGTATTTACTTGGATACAACTCAGTAGGAAGAAAAGAGACTTTCCAGTACATTCCCATTTTGGAAGTTTTGAAAAATATTCTGAGAAGAGAGGATGTTTTTCATTATGTTGTGGAGGACACGTTGTTTGATGAGGAAACACTAAAAGACTTAACAGATGGATTAATTTTTCAACAGCATGCCTTTTTTGATGGCTCTGAGACACAGCTGAGACTCCAGTTATACACTGATGAATTTGAAATTGTAAATTGTTTAGGATCCAAAAAGCAGATTCACAAAATTTCAAGTGTCTACTTTGCTCTTGGAAATATTCCTCTGAAGTATCGTTCCAGTCTTCAAAATATACATGTGGCTGTTCTTGTCAGACACAGATTGCTTCAGAAGTATGGTTACGAGCCAATTTTGCAACCTCTTCTTCGTGACCTTTGTGAACTTCAGTGCCGCGGGGTATGAGTTGAAATTGAAGACCGGTCCTGTGTTCTCAAAGGCTCTGTGATTTCCATTTGTGCTGATAATTTATCAGCCCATTCCTTGGCTGGCTTCAGTACTTGCTTTAGTCAAGGACGGATCTGTCGTTTCTGTCTGTGCCACCACCGTGACATTGGTAAAAAAACTGAGGAAAGTGAATGTATTCTCCGGACTCCTGACACACCGTAGACATTTACAAGTGTCAAATGGTAAATCCTTGTATGCTGTTACTGGACGCTGCCCTTTTGATAAACTGCCTCATTTTGAGGTTACTGAATCCTTTCCGCCTGACTTGATGCATGATATTCTTGAAGGAGTCATCCCACAGGTTCTGAAGTTAGTCTTGCTAAAGCTTAGCAGTGAAAGACTGGTAACGCTGCAACAGTTTAATGACCAGCTACAACAGTTCCCGTTTGGACAAAATGATGTCACTCACAAGCCTGTTTTGCTGAAGCCATCTGCTCTGCAGCAAGGTGTCATCAAAGGAAAAGCAGTTGAAAAACTGACCCTTTTCCGACTCTTACCTTTTTTGATCGGAAACTTCGTCCCTCAGGAAAACACTTACTGGGGTCTCTATTTGCTATTGAGATCTATATGTGACATAGTACTGGCTGAGAGCACATTGGTGTCTCAGGTATGAGTCCAAACACCTGTACTTTAAACGCCTTTCATCGATTGTAAACAATTACCAGAATATAACAAAGACTCTGGCAAAGCGCTATCAAATGCGCCAATGTTGGGAAACACAATCAACTAGAAACCATGGCTTGGAAGATGTCCCGTACTCTTTAATAGAGATACCTCTGCATGCACTACCCTCATAGCTTAGGGAGATTATTGCAAAGGACACATCTGAACTGAGTGAGACACTTTGGAAAACCAAACAATTGCTATACGACAGAGTCAAATACACCACTGGACACTTCTTGATCCTTGAACTTGTGCATGCTGAGGAAATCCCTTTTTTTTTTTTTAAAGTTATACATATTGTTAAGTACCACAGTCAGTGGAAATTGTGTGGAAGACTCTACAAAACTTGGTGCTTCTCTCAGCATCTGCATGCCTACGGGGTCCAATCAACAACTCAGTGGGTGGCCGTTACACCTGGGGAGGAAACTGACTTCCATGCACTTGACGCATATGCAGATCAAGAGGACAACCTGTACATCTCAGTGCTTCATAGGCCTGTGAGATATACTAAGTTATTTGCAACTTCAAATTGATTAAAATGTAATGATTTGTTTGATTGCAGTGGTGAACAATCAGATTGACTTACTTTGCACACAAAGTATAACAAAGCCCACCAGGAATTTGCCTCAATGTCAATGGCATACAACATAGATTCACAGTTACCTATTAGCGCATGGTTCAAGACCTCACTAGAGTCTATAACATACATGTAACAGCATGCTAACATAGATTTTGTTCCTGGAATGTAGCTCAGCCAATCACAATGTAATGTATAATTGATAGATTCATAATAATGCTGGCCATTTATGAGTTATTGAACCTCTCGTTCTTTGTTAAATGCTTTCTCCTTCCCAGAACATGAAATAGATGGGGCCACTCTTGCTGCGATTTCAGAGAGGATGTCTGAGAGGCTCATTCCAGTCATTCGCAAGCAGAGTCTGTTTCTGGCCCAGTTGGAGAAACTTAAAACCAACCAAACGAGCAGGTAATCAAAACGGTATCCCATACGTCAAAATGCAGCACTGTGCCCACTCTGTTTCTACATTGTTGTTCACCAGTTATTTGCTAACTGTTAATTTGCAAATTTTATTTTTATTCCATTCTTTGATGGCCATCTTTCTATTCAGTGTCTCTTTTTTTTTTCTCCTCCTATTTTTCATTTTTTTTGTAGAGAGCACCCTCCGAGAAGCAGTGATGACTCCAGCCAAGCACAGTCCAGTCCTAATACCTCTTTAGTATTTCCAACAGTGCTAAGGATGGCCATAGACAGAAGAGATTCTGATCTGAAGAGTGCAAGTAAAACAAAACTACGGACTCTTTTGATCCAGACTCTTTTTGACCACCTGAGTAAGAAGTCAATGTAAGTTGCTACTACTTGTGCCTTTCTAGCTTGAAAAAATGAAAAGTATATGACCAAGAGGGTCATATGTAACAAATAGTGAGTGGAGAGATATTTTCTTCACTAAGAAAGCAATGATTACACCGTACCTGAACAATTTTAATCCATTCATTTATTTCTCCTCAAAGGGTTAGTTCACCCAAAAATGAAAATTCTGTCAGTAATTACTCACCCTCATGTTGTTCCAACCCCGTAAGACTTTCGTTCATCTTCGGAACGCGAATTAAGATATTTTTGATTAAATCTGAGAGCTGGATCACTTCTCCATAGGCTTCTTAAGGGATTGAAACTTGCCAGCCCCAAAAAGTTATTAAAGGGGTGATAGAATGATTATATAGGGTATTTCACACTGTTCCTTATGGTCTCCTAATGGGGTATGTAACATTGGTTGGGCTGAAAATGGCCTGGTTGATATTTTATTGGCCCTTATGCATCCCTGTGTTTTGGCCCTATTTGTAACAAGAGCTTTTCTTCCAAATATGGTATGGTCATGAATATTTAGATGAGCTGCGCGCTGATTGGTTGAGCAACTTGCCATACGCACATATTAGAGACGCGCGCTGATTGGTTGAGCGAATCCCCAATACACATACATTAGAGAAGCGACAGAATCTCATATTCCAGACACTGCAATGTTTCATTACCAAATTCACTTCTGAGACTTTTTAAGCGGGAAATCAACTATATAAAGCTGAAATATGGGCCCGTTTTACAAAATTTGATGGCTAATTGCAAATTTGGTAACGGTGTCGGACTTTAGGAGCTCCACACAGTCTGACGGAAAGCGGCAGCCTGCTGGGCTCCATACCCAGGGCAAAGTCACCCTTTGTGGATACTGCACTACGGGCTCCGCGGCCAGCTGCCGGCATAACTATAAATATATTTACGGTTTGAATTTACGTCCACACCTTTGATTTTAAAGGCTTTTTATGAACGTGAGGCTTCTTTGTAGGACGAGCAGCTGCTTGCAATATGTCCCATTCATTACAATGGGGAAATACCACAGCTAGCTAGCTACACTGTCGCCATAACTAAATTATATTTACAGTTTGAATTTCGTCACGCCACTTATATAACATCATTCCCCAATGTCTTATAAAGCTAACCGTTGTGTCCGATTTGATTTTAAGGCATTTTTATGAAAGCAAGGCGTCTTTGTAGGACGAGCAGCTGCTTGCTATATGTCCCATTCATTACAATGGTGAAATATCGCAGCTTGCTCACTTTCGCATAACTAAAGTATATTTACAGTTTGAATTTCGTCACGGCATGAATATTACAGGTTCCTCAAGGTCTTACAAGGCTTAGCTAACACTTGTCCGATTTCGGATATCAATTGAATGTATTTTTGTGAATGTCAGAGTTAGGAGGAGGCTAGCTAGCTCTCATTGATGGACTCCATCTCACCGCGGCTCTATCAATGAGACTCGCGGACAAGAGGCTTTATTTCCCCGATTGTTTGTTTAAATAACTCAACACACATGCCCATTATAAGATTAACTGGAACCTGCGGGCTGCGGTAAAAGATTGCGGGCGTAACAAGCTCGCTGACACTGCGGTCAGGGCGGCGATGTAGCAACCCGGGCAGCACCAACACCGGCACTAAACTCCGACACACAGTCGGAGAAAATTTGCTTTTTCGTAAAGCGGCCCATATTTGAGCTTTATATGGTTGATTTCTCGCATAAAAAAGTTTCAGAAGTGAATTTTGTAATGGAATAGCAGAGATCTGCGTGACCTAGCTAGATTCAGAAGACTACCTGATCTCAGGTCAGTTGTGTAGCCTATGTAAATATTGGGGCGTGACTGTTCTCTTAAGGTTCCGGATTTTGAGATGCTTGCGTAAGCAACTCAGCTTTGTTGGGATTCGCCCGTTTTCAGCGGCAGTTTCAAAATATGAGATTTTCATAGTAAAGGGGTGTCAGTGGGACTTTGAGCTTCTATGTATGTCCTATTTACCCACCGAACTGTCGTTATTCAACTATGACAGGGTAAAATCGGTTTTGCATTCTATCACCCCTTTAAAGACATCGTTAAAATAGTCCAAGTGACTACAGTGGCTCAATCTTAAGTTTATCAAGCGACGAGAATACTTTTTGTGCGCAAAAAAACCCCAAAATAACAACTTGCAGGGCTCCAGACTAACTTTTTTCACTAGGAGCACAGTGGCCCCCAACTGAAAATTATAGGGGCACAACCAGAAAATGTAGGGGCACACACCGTAAATCAACATGCTAACCAAATAATAACATAACATAATAACACTGTATTACTAATAAATACTTTGATAATAGATGCAGAAATTACAACGTGCTGTTTCAAATTCAGTGTCACTTTTGAAGATGCAACATATAAGGTAAACTGACAGCCCCATCGCTGTCATGACAGTAAAAAAAAAGAAATATATATTTTTTTATCATTGTATTTGTATATTATTTTTAGTTTTATTTTCATCATGACCGTTTTTAATTGCTCTTTAATGTTTCATGTAAAGCAACTTGAATTGCCTTGTTGCTGAAAGGTGCTGTATAAATAAAGTTGCCTTGCCTTCATACCTCAGCCTGTGAGTCAGTCCCCAGGGCATTGAAACCACCGTTGTGCCTGCTCGTCTCCGAGGAAGTGTAACATCAACAGCACCGCGACCGCTTTCGGCGCGCCATTAATATCATATCACAGCAAACGTTGTCTGCGTGAAGTTATGAAAAACTGTAACCACTTTAAACCACTTTATCGGCATTTCAGTGACTCACTGTGACTTCAACAAAACTGCAGAGCCGACGTAGTTTACACCGTCTGCAGCTCTGCGTGTGTGTGTATTTGTGTCAGAGCTCTGCTCTCTGTCAATTTTCAGAGAGGACAGATAAGCTTGCGCTTACGCGCTCTCAAGTACCAAATTTCAACGTTTAACATGTAAAAAAGGGGGCAAATTTACTGGTCGCACATGTGCGACTGGATGTAAAATTCAGTCGCACACTCTCAAATTTTGGTCGCAAAATGCGACCATTTGGTCGCAGTCTGGAGCCCTGACTTTATTTCAACTATTCATTTCCTTCTCTGTGGGCCTCTAGTCAGTTAACGTATTGTGATAGCGTAGTGCTACGTCACACATAGGCTCACTATTGGCCGACGCTGGTCATGTGTGTGATGCATGTAACGTACAACAACAGAAGCTTACGCTATTACACTAGAGAACTGACTAGAGGCCCACAGAGAAGGAAATTAATAGTTGAAATAAAGTCGTTATTTGTTTGTTTTTTTGCGCACAAAAGGTATTCTCGTCGCTTGATAAATTTAAGATTGAGCCACTGTAGTCACTTGGAATATTTTATAGATGTCTTTAATAACTTTTCGGGGAACAAGTTTCAATCCCTTAAAGGAACACGCCGACTTTTTGGGACTTTAGCTTATTCCCCGTATCCCCCAGAGATAGATAAGTCCATACATATCCTTTTCATCTCCGTGCGTGCTGTAACTCTGTCTGACGCACCCACCGCTAGCCTAGCTTAGCACAAAGACTGGAAGTAAATGGCTTCAGCTAGCATACTGCTCCCTTGTGACAAAATAACGCTAACATTTTCCTATTTATATGTTGTGATTTGTATAGTCACGGTGTGTACAAATAACAAGGTCATATGAGACACAATCATCTTTTAACCGTATACATACTGGGAACTATATTCTCAGAAGGCAAAGCACTGCTACTTGGGTGGAGTGATTAGTGCACCACTCTGAGCGAACTCTCTCTCCTCACCACGGGGCAGAGGCGCCGGACTGGACAAAAGCAAAGTGAACTGCGCAAGCGTGCGACACCACGCGAGAGAGACCGAATGTGTCTGCACCATGTAAACACTGCCCTGTAAACATCGCTGGCTGAGACAAACCAGACCCTCCTCTTTTCATTGTTTCTAAACATCACTTTCCTGCCGAGTTGTAACCACATGTACGGTCTGATGGTCACACAGACACAGTGGAGAGGCCTGCCGGTTGCACGTTTTACAGAATGTGGGTGGCACTTCATGAACACCATGTTTTTCTCCTTCTGATTTTCCTGTTAGGTACCCAACTCATCTTCAGTATATTGAACTTCTGTCGATCTTGATAATGGACCATCCATTCCTCAGGTAAAGTATTGGGTCAGGATATGTTTTTATTTCATGTTGTAAAATTGTGTGTTTTTTTTACATTTATAAATCAAACTTTTTAATAACATACTGCAAGTAAGCATGTACCCAAAATGTAGATGGTCAAGAAGTACAGGTGAAACTCGAAAAATTAGAATATCGTGCAAAGTGTGATATTTCATAAGCTGTACACAATAATCATTAAAATTATATCAAATAAAGGCTTGAAATATCTCACTTTTTGCATGTATTGAGTCTATATAGTATATTAGTTTCACATTTTAAGTAGTGCTGTCAAACAATTAAAATATTTAATGTCATAGTTAACTCGCGATTAATAGCAATTAATGGCACATTTTTATCTATTCTAAATGTCTCTTGATTTCTTTTTGTCCCATTATTTTTTCTCATTTTAATGCTCTTATCAACATGGAAAAGTGGATCGGCTTTGTGCAAATGTTTTTTATTGAAAACAACATTGGCATATACTATGTTCAATTTCACACTAACATTCTCACTTGGCCTAATCTCTCACACAATGTAACACTGTCCATCATTAAAAGGGTGAAAGAAATACTAACGAAATTTCCAGAAATATTCAAAAGATCACCAGTTTTTTTCAGCTCCTGAATTATGCTGGATTAACTCCAACTAGCATTTTTTAACAAAAGTTTGGAGGGTGTCCCCCTCCTGAACTTTTGCCCTTAAATCTTTGTAAATGTTGCGATCCACAGCATACAGTTCCAAAATTGCAGCGCTGTCTGTCTGTTTGCTTCTGGTAAGCAGCCGTTTTGTTTTTACCCAGCTTTACTGCCAGCAAAACTCAGTTATACCGATCCATAGCTTCTTCTGGGGTCAGAACTGAAACAACAAAAATGAAAAATACATATTAACTGTAGTTAACACCAGTACAGTACAATACAATTATATTGTAATGAATTGGTGCTAGCACATGCACACAACAGGTATAGTGGTGTGACGTATGCACGCGACACACACATATTCGCAAGCTTCAGTTCAGTGTGGTGTGAAAGAATTCTTGAATAAAGATAGGAATATAACTCCATACTATCAGAAGTTAGTGTGAGGCCCTAACACGGTCTTACCTTTGCCGAAGTGCTCACATAAGCCACTGGCAGTTGAAGCTGTTCTGGATGTACTTTTTGCCATCTCCTCTAGGCTGCCAAGTACCCACTCATACTGCCCTAGCACAGCTTATACAGCAGAATTGCGCACAGTCCACCTGGTTGGACATAAGGGTTTCAGTGTGGTGATGGGTACATTTTCAGCGGTAACTATGTTTTCAAACATTCTCTTAAATTTCCCTGACTGGCCAAAAAGGACGCCTAACTGGTGGACCCAAGAAAGGCAGTCCCGGATCATTGGGGAGGCTAAGCAGCGCAGTGTTATTAGATTGACACAGTGTGCGCCACAATGCACATAGAGGGCAAATGGCTTCTGCTCCTTCACCATTGCCTGTGCACCGCTTTACTTTCCTGCCATGTTTGAGGCACCATCATAACTCTGCCCACGTAAAGCAGACATGGGCACATCAGTTACCGTCTTGGCAAGGCTCTGGCCTGTTGTCTCTGATATACTGTACAACCCAATAAACTACTCATGTGGGACAAGGTCATGGTCCACATAGCGCAAACAAACACTTGCCTGCTCAACACCAGAAATATCATACGTACCATCCACTATCACAGAAATCTGAACAAGGGCTGGAGACCTTATGTCACTGGCAATGCCTCTGATTATCGTATTGGCCATAATGCTCAGGATTTCATTCTGTGGTTTAGGGCTTGTGTATGCAGTAAATAAAATAAAAATAAAATGGGATCATCCTTTTCTGCCCTAAGTTTCAGGAGCTGATACAGATTACCACTTTCTTGTGGCCTCTTAAAGATTGTCCCTTTTCCCTCAAGCATTGCCTTGCCACCTATTGCTGTTTACCCCATACACTTGATAACTGGGAACTGACTGAGGTTGACTGATGTGCACTCACAGTCACATGAGGTCGATGGTCTTGGGAGGTCTGGTGTGCTTTTTTCCAGTTTCTAAAGCCTGTACTGATGAAAGCAGCATCAGGTCTATGACGTAAACAGGACTGGTTTAACATACCTTTGCTGCAGTAAAAACACAAGACCTCTTTGGCTGATGGGCTGTAATGTAGCCATGGAAAGTCTTGTTACCATTTATCTTGAAATGCTAAGGATTTGTTTGCAAGTATATGTTTATCAATACACTGGGTATGTGGTTGGTATGGCTTTGTGCAGTCACTGAGATCTGAACTAAAAACGGTGCTCCTGTTCCCTGTGCTGGTGCTAGCAATATCATATAATATCATGATCTTTCTGGATCTGTCCCTGGTTCTGACCTTTCCTCTACTCTCACTGTCTCAGAAAAGTCTGACTCCTGGAAAGGAAAAAAATATGTTTTCCATACTTGTAGTAACTACCTCATCCAACCAAATAGCAAGACTTCTTGTCATGGTGCTGTCTGTTTTCCCTCTCCCCTCTCCCTTGTTTTTTTGTCTGTCATGTGCTGAGTGGGTGTGGCGCTCCTGGCTCTCTCTCCCTCCTCGTCAAGACACCTGTGGCTTCCTGTTCACCTGATTCACATCCAGCAATCACCACTCCTGTTTTAAAACCCCAGCCTTCCAACTAGTCTCTGCCAGATCGTCCGTTCACTCAAGTGGTAACACTCGCTACGGCCAGCCTCAGTGGTTTTGAAAGTATACCTGTTTTTTTTGTATACCTGTTGCAAGCCTGGTTTTGACTTCTTGTGTTTTTGTGTCCAGATTCCCACTACAGCCCTGGAAGCCCAGTCTGCCTACCTGAGCCTCGTTCTTCTCTCGATCCTGCTTCTCACCTGTCTGCCCGCTCTCAGCCCCAGGGGATATCCAGCACCTGCATCACTCATTTTTTTTGTTCAATAAACCTCAATACCTGTTCTGACCTTTTTCCGTGTCTGCGCTTGAATCCAGACAGCCCAGCCTAACACTTCTATAAAGACTCATTTTTTTTTTTTTTTTTTTTTTATAACTCTTGTTAAATTAGCTGATCATAATGTAAATTAGTGAGCCACTGGTAAAGCTCATCTGCTAACCCCGACAGCCACACACCTCCAAAAATATTAACTAAGCTCAACACATTTACCACACTACCCCTGACTGTCCCTGGTCTCCCTGTTCTTCAGTTCTTTCTGTTTCCTTTGCCTGTGACATAGTGACTTTAGCATCCATTCTTATAAAAATGTGTGTTGTGGCATGCCAAAGCCTTTTGAAAAGCCATTTCAATAGTAGTGAGTTGTTGCCCATGAAGGTGTAGAGCAGCAGCTTGTGCTGCCATTTCTCGCTTAATATTCTCAGCGTCAGCTGGGTCCATTTATGGCCAGATTGTACTGTCTGGTTTCACAAAATGGTAGACAAGAACCCAATAGCACGACAATGAGACAGTCAGAGTTATAAAACAAACAAACAAATCCGACGAGGGGCAGGCAGAATCCAAGGTCCAAAAACAAACAAGCAGGGTCAGAACAGGCGTATATAGAATGGACCAACAGATCCCGTTGCTCTGAACGGTCCCAGTATTCTTGCCATACTATTTGCATTTGATGCTTAATAATTGCTTTGCCCTCAGTGTTACTAAGTGGGATTTCCATGTCCACAATCTGGGATTTAGTTGATTGCTCGGCCAATATGTCAGCATCCTCGTTTCCATCTACACCTACGTGGGCAGGAACCCACACAAAGCAAACCTGTACTTCCTTATTGTACATTCTGTAAAATTTGTTGAAGAAGTCCCGCACACTGTCCATTATGCATGCAAATACTTTATTTCACAACGTTTCGGTCACACAGACCTTCCTCAGGTGAATTTACACTTTGAACCAATCAGAATCTGCTCACAGGTGACGTCATTCTTTCACAAAAGGAGGGTGGTCAGTCAAAGACTTATGTACTTTTGGTAATGTAGAAAACACAGGGCGGACTGGATACTGGCATTATAGAAAATTGAACTGAGATTTCGAGACCCAATTGTTATCTTTGGCCATCTCCAAATAGATTTGCACTTCTTTCTGGTAAGTGCTAGTCGGGTCAGATTTTAATCATTTGTAGAACTTTTTATTGGAGAGTTGGGATATAATTTCTGCTTCGTATGGGTGGTGATGATGTGGATATGACACATGCCTTTGGTGTGGGAGACCTGGGTTCGATTCCGACTGCGATAGGGTGACCAGACGTCCCGAAAAATTCGGGACGGTCCCGAAATCCAAGCAGTTGTCCCGAATCCCGAATCCTGCCCTAATTGTCCTGAAAATTTGAACAAAGTCTCAAGAGCAGACTCTTGAGTAGTTCTAGTCTGATAGAACATTAAAAACTGTTCATGGTGATTGAGTCGTCCTGCGGCCAGCTCCCGGTCCGGCAGATGGTCCAGGGCACTCTGCCAGCGACCCACTTCCAATACGTTCCGAAAGTCCTCGTCTCCAAAATAAAAGCCCCCATCCCTGTCAGGAGACAACGGGGTGGCATCACAGGCTGGGGTGAAACACTTAACCAAAGGTTAATTACAAAAAAATACAACCTTTGTGTCCCCTTTTGATGTTATGGAGTAGATGAAGAGAGCGCAAGTTGCAGCCATGAGGCCAGGGAAAGTGCACGTGCAGGCAGCCAATAAAAATAAATCATTTTGGTGCGGAGTTTTGAAATTCATGTTCACCCCGCCCCAAATTTTACCCATTCTCATCTGGTCACCCTAGACTGCGATACATCAACCAACGTGTCCCTGAGCAATAGTTGCTCTAGAGGCGTGCAACCTCTGACATATCAGTCCCTCCAGAAAAACGTGATTATGCGATCACATAATTCAATGCATAATGAGCCAAAGTCCGCATATTTAAGCGGGGGCCGCATTTTTTCAAATACACTGCACTTTCGGCGCATAAATTGCCGATTTCCGCGCAAAATATGCAGGACTTCATAATCCCCGCATTTTCGTTGCAAAAGTCACATATATCTTAGCAGAAAGTTGAAAAATGTTGCGTTTACTTCACACAAGAGCAGCCATTTTCCCCTGTTGCCATGGGAACGTTATGAAGTGACGTAATTACGCGACGTGAACATCATTGAAAAGCAGTGTGTTGGAGGTTGAATTTGACATGTACTTTGAGTCTCTTAAGTTGGTATCCAATAAGAAAGCTATCTTAATATCTGATATTATCTGAAATTTCTTCGTTTAAGTGCTCCTGCTGTCTATATTATTAACGATTTTTGAAAGTCTGTCTCTTTTGTATCTTTTATTTCCCCTCTGTATTACTTTTATTTTTACTTTCATATTATATTATTTGTATATATTTTTATATGTTATTTGTTTACGTATTGCGATGACTGAATATCTGTAAACTATTTTTTGAAATAAAGTTTTTTAAAAAAGCAAGGTGTTGGGGGGAATCACTTTTTTTTCTCTTTTTCATCAAACTGCAGTTATGGCAAGTTCCTGCATTTTTTGCAAGTTCCCGCAATTTCATCGCATAAAATTGCATAAATATCCCGCATATTCCATCGCATTTTTTAAGAAAACGTGCCGCATAATCAAGGATTTTTGCCCGCAACAGTCAAAAAAACGTTTTTCTGGAAGGACTTACATATATAGCACTTACAAGTCGCTTTGGATAAAAGCGTCAGCTCAATGACATGTAATGTATTCAGTTGTGTCTTGGATACAGATTCCCCCACCCAGCGCCGGCCCAAGCCTTTTGGGGGCCCTAAGCAGAATTTGATTTGGGGGCCCCCTCCCACCACGCAGAGTCAGCTGTCCTTGACGATTGACACAAATGTCATGCTATAATGTTACATTATAAATTAATACAGTGAGGTTATGTATAAATACAGTGGGGGATTAATAACTACTGTCCCCCTGGGCACAGATGTATAAGGACCCTCCCCCCCTTACCCTATTTGTGCAAAAGTGGGTGCAAATGGGGAGGGGGGGTCTGGGGGTACTCCCTCAGAAAATTCTGAATTTGGTAGATGTGATTTCCTGTGTTCTGGTGCATTTTTGGGATGGTCAGCTGGAGAAGAGCAATACCTAAATTTGTTCAGATTCATAGCCTTTTGCTTTTTGACTTTTTGAGGTAGTGACTTCACACAAATACTTGGGCTTCAGGGCCCCTTGACGTCTTGGGCCTGGTAAGCTCATTCAGTAATCCATCCTTGCTCACATGCCAACAATGTTTTATATAGTTGTTATTTACACCAAACCAGTCACCTTTTAACCTTAGAGGGTACTAAAATCACTGATTTATTTTAAACGTTCATATTCAAAGCGAAAATTGAAAAATAAAATACAACAGCATTTGCTGTAAACAAGTATATCAGTTTAATGACTTGTTTTTCAACAGATCTTTGAACAAATCTGCAAATGTGCATTAAATGAGCAATCTTCAACTACAAAATCAAACCAAAATAGACACACATTAATATAATCAAAAATAAAATGTTCCAAAAAATAAATACTTAAATAATTAAGGTGAATCAGTATTCCACTTTTGTTTTTAAAAACATTTAACTTTTACTTTACATTTTTACTAACTCTTTGAAATTTCTAAAAACAAACTGTCACAAAACATTTTAAATAAATTTTCAAACGTGCATTAAATGAGCAATCTTCAACTACCATATAATAAATAATAAAACCAAAATAGACACAATATAATAAAAAATAAAATACAAAAAATAGATAAATAAAGTGCATCGGTATTCCACTTTTGTTTTTAAAACTTTTACTTTACACTTTTACTTACTCTTTGAAACTTCTAAAAACAAAAATAATGACAAAAACTGAGAAATCAGAAACATGATAGCAAGGGTTCAACAATGACAATTATTGTTGAAAACTGAAAATATTTCTTAACTGTCTCAATACAGTGCAACTGTCCTCAAAATCTTTCCTTCCTAGCTTTTCTGGAGGCAAAGTCACTGATGACATCATTGTACGGTATTGCTTGGCCAACTTTGTTATTAATACTAATAACAGCAAGTCCAGTTAGTCTTTCCTGGGCCATTGATGATCTCAGGTACGTTTTAATCAATTTGAGCTTGGAAAAGCTTCTTTCTGCTGAGGCAACTGTCACAGGCAGAGTGCAGGCTATCCCGAGAGCTACCCAAAGATTTTGGTAAAGCTCACACATCTCATTTTGTGAGAGGTATGTGAGAAGCTCAAGGGCGGTCATCATAGTTTGGGGAAGTTCAGGAAGACTCTCAATCTCTACAGCCAGTGCGCTACCATCAATATCAGCCTCCTTTCCACAAGAGAGTTTTTCCCCAAGAAGCTCACATTGTTCCCTCCGGACCTTTCGATCTAGCTCCCTAAAATTGAGCAGCACTTCAAAGTTTTCTTCAACCTCACTTAGAGACTTAAATCTATCCTCCAACGACTGAATGCTACAGTCCACCACAGCATTAAAAAAGGACACTTCTAAACTCTTCATAGCATCCACTATTGGCTCATCTGCAGCCTCATAGGCAAAGTGCCTTTTTGTAGAACGCAATCGCTTCTCTTTCAGCACTGCTTCTGTGTTCATCCGCTCACAAATTTCTTTTGCAGATGTCTGTGCATCACAGAAGCCCGTTTTTCGGTAACTGATGAGTTCGTCTTTGTTCTTTTGTACAAGGTTAACAGCTACATCAAGCTGCATGTTGGTTGACTGTAGAAGCTTGCTGGTGATGTTAATTTTAGACAAAAAGTCAAACCAGACAACACAACAAATCTGAAATCTAAATGAACCTATTTCTTCCGCAAGGGAGTTGGCTTCAACAGCCACCACAGGGTCAGTTGCTTTATTTCTAACTTCTAGCAGGGCTTCCCTCACCTTCTCTGCCTGGTAGCGCAAAGCTTCAATGCTTTTAATCCGACTTTCCCAGCGCGTCTCACTCCAGGACTTGAGGGTGAGGTCAACAAACTTCCGTAAGATGGCCCACCTTTGAGTGGACCCAGCGAACAAATTGTACACCTTCTCCACATTTCCAAAAAAACAAGAAGCATCCGTTGAAGCTTTAGCCGTATCTGAGACTGTCAGATTTAGGGTATGAGCACTGCAAGGCACATAAAAAGCTCTTTGATTTTTAACCAATAGCCTAGCCTGCACACCTTTGTTTTTTCCCTTCATATTAGCCCCATTGTCATAGGACTGTCCCCGACAATCCTGAAAAGGAATGTTCAATTCTTCAAGCCTGTTAAGGATTAGATTGGATAAACCCAGGCCAGTGGATTCTGGAGCTATTAGAAATCCTAAAAAGTGCTCTTTTATTTCTGGTGTTTTGCCCAGAGTGACTATGCGCACCACAACAGACATTTGTTCACGGTGATTAACATCAGGTGTACAGTCTAAAATAATTGAATAATATTTGCAGTCCTTGATTTCTGCCACTATTACCTCCATTATTTTGTCACTGACACACTATCAGCTCATTCTGGATAGTCTTACCCAGGTACGTGTTGTGCTGCATTCCACTATCAATTCATCTGATGTGGTCTTTTTAACACTGGGTCAAATTTTGCCATCATGGGAAGTTCCCATTGTTGGCCTGATGCAAAGTATCAACAGACCCCCTGAGTGCAAGATTCCTATCTGCCAAAGACTGAATGATACTAATCAAACGGATGAGAACATCTCTCCAACGATTTTCAAAAGGGCCATTTCTGTTGCATCAATAGTCTTCTGCTTAGAAAGACGAAGGGCAAAGTCTTTACACTTCACCATATTATTACAATGATCTGGACTCATGCTGTTTCAGCAAAGCACCTACATTTACCCAATCTGTTGACAGTTTTGCGGACTTTCTCGAGAATAATTTGCAACAGAAGCAGTAAACTGCATCATTTTTCTGTGAATAAATTAACCCGCTTCGCTTGATTTTTTCCCCATTAACTAATTGTCTGTACGTATAGTGGTAGTGAAAGCTTTGTCCATCTGATTTTTTGGGGAAGGTGAAGGTGTCACTTATTGGCACTGGCCCTCTTCTTACCAGATCAGTCCTTTCTGAGTCGGACAGAGATGCTGACCATTCAACTGGGTCAATTGGAGGAGCTGTTGATCTATCTTGATAGCTGGAGCTTGTTGAGGGGGTGCATGGGAAATCTATAGCAGTAGGTGCAGATGTAGAAGGACCTGTAGGGTCATTGGATAAAAAAAATAGAATTATAACATAACACAGGATATTTTACAGTAAAACCAACACAAAACAAAACGTGTTAGATTAACTGACCTGTCATACTGGCTGAGGTTGAAACCGATGTATCAGTGAATGTAACTGCCGGTAACTGCTCCTCGCTTTCAGGTGCCGGTAACTGCTCCACGCTTTCAGGTGCTGGTAACTGCTCCACGCTTTCAGGTGCTCGTAACTTTGCAGTGGATGAACCTGCAATGATAAAATAAAAAAAATAGATAAATAAAAAGGCTATGTGAAATGTGTCATGTCATATTAACAGGCAATGTAAACATTTGCCATCAAGAAAAACCTCACCTGCTGTATCATCAGCTGTGGAGGCACTTGATGAAACATCAGGGGCACGTAGAGTTGGTTGTGCTCCAAAGTACTTCACCAGTGTTCCTGAAAAAAAATAACATTGCATAAGTGCATAGTTGATCGAGCAGAATCATTACTTGCACTCATCAACAAGCATATATATAGATATAGATATATAGATATATTTGATATCTGATTTGATTACAGCAAAGATAACGTCGGCAGTATTGACGGCAAAATAGGCTAAAGAATATTTGTATCGATTTTTATTACATTTATATCTGCATTCATGTCAAAACCTAGAGACTTTCAAACATGTAATTTATATGTATTTGTGTCAAAATGACATTAACATCTTTTCCTATTCTATTTGCCTGGAAACGCTTCCAACACGCTTGCGTGTCATGTGAAAAATAGGCGATTCATTTCTAGCATGCACGCGGACAGAGGACTCTGTCCGTTCAACACGTAGCTAGCTACAGCAATGCTAGCTGGCATCCCTTACACCTAGAAGGTTCCCCTTTGGCTGTTTTCTCCAACTTAAACCGATATCTATCGATACGTGAAATACACCTTCACAGACATTTCACTGTTGATGGCGGGGATTTTTCTCTGGTGATGGCTAATATAAGATCATGACAGCTAGCTAGCTAGCTAGCTAACTAATTGCTATCATAGCAATCGTCGGAAAAGGTAAAGGTTACCAGTAACACTTGTTGAAGAAGTCCCACGCAATGTCCATTACGCATGCAAATACAATATACATTCTGTATAATTAATTATGTATTTCAAAATTTGGTCTTGTCTGCATGATTTCACTGTTTTTATGCTTGTAAGCGCACTACTTTTGTTATTTTCCTCCAACCATTTCAATGCTAGTATAATAGCTAGAAGCTCAACAGTATAAACTGATAAATGATCTGTTGCTCTCTTCTTAATACATAAATTATACTGTGGAATGTAAACTGCGGCTCCAGTACGTCAAGTCTCAGGATCTTTCGAACCATCTGAATATCAACAACTTTTCTACAGTGTGTTGCTCAATATAATGCTGTACTATAGTCCCAGTATATCTCTGCTCAGACTTCTTTCTCAATTGCTGGATATTTAAATCTACTAATGGCATCACAAACAACCAGGGAGGAAAAGTTGATGACGGGACTGTTGGACTATATTTTATATTTCCTAAACCTATATTTTCTGCTTTTACATTTCCTATCCACCCAAAACTATGAAAATTGGACTTGTTATGCTCCCAACAATCCTGCAAAATGGTCTTCGTAGGATGAAATATTCCATGACCTTGTTAATTGACCCAATACGCCATCATAAGCTTTACTATCCTAATCCGCTGTGGCATTTCCCCCATTTCAATCTGTATTGCAGCTATTGGTGATGTTTTAAATACACCACTATAAATACGTAGAGCCTGAGCCTGCTGTACAGCATTTTAAGATTTGTCTCTGCTGCAGGTACATATGCTATGCACGTAGAGCAGTAGTGGTAGTATGCACACCCCCACCGGTGAGGTGCAGGGCAAAAAGGGGCTGGATACAACTGAAAAGAATGAGATATGCTAATCACATATGCTATGCAACCATAATCTAGTACTGCTCTCATAAGCGCCCTATATACATTTAATAATGATGCCCCTATTCGCTCCCCAATCTTGCCCTGATAGACATTAGTATATTACTGATGTTTTTGCACTTGTTTTTCACCTTAAAGGGGTGATAGAATGCAAAACCGATTTTACCCTGTCATAGTTGAATAACGACAGTTCGGTGGGTAAATACAGTGCCTTGCGAAAGTATTCGGCCCTCTTGAACGTTTCGACCTTTTGCCACATTTCAGGCCTCAAACATAAAGATATAAAACTGTAATTTTTTGTGAAGAATCAACAACAAGTGGGTCCCAATTATGAAGTGGAACGAAATTCATTGGCTATTTCAAACTTTTTTAACAAATAAAAAACTGAAAAAGTGGGCGTGCAAAATTATTCAGCCCCTTTACTTTCAGTGCAGCAAACTCTCTCCAGAAGTTCAGTGAGGATCTCTGAATCATCCAATGTTGACCTAAATGACTAATGATGATAAATAGAATCCAGCTGTGTGTAATCAAGTCTCCGTATAAATGCACCTGCTCTGTGATAGTCTCAGAGGTCCGTGTAAAGCGCAGAGAGCATCATGAAGAACAAGGAACACACCAGGGCGGTCCGAGATACTGTTGTGGAGAAGTTTAAAGCCGGATTTGGATACAAAAAGATTTCCCAAGCTTTAAACATCCCAAGGAGCACTGTGCAAGCGATAATATTGAAATGGAAGGAGTATCAGACCACTACAAATCTACGGCGACCCGGCCGTCCCTCTAAACTTTCAGCTCATACAATGAGAAGACTGATCAGAGATGCAGCCAAGAGGCCCATGATCACTCTGGATGAACTGCAGAGATCTACAGCTGAGGTGGGAGACTCTGTCCATAGGACAACAATCAGTCGTATACTGCACAAATCTGGCCTTTATGGAAGAGTGGCAAGAAGAAAGCCATTTCTTAAAGATATCCATGAAAAGTGTCGTTTAAAGTTTGCCAAAAGCCACCTGGGAGACACACCAAACATGTGGAAGAAGGTGCTCTGGTCAGATGAAACCAAAATCGAACTTTTGGCAACAATGCAAAACGTTATGTTTGGCGTAAAAGCAACACAGCTCATCACCCCTGAACACACCATCCCCACTGTCAAACATGGTGGTGGCAGCATCATGGTTTGGGCCTGCTTTTCTTCAGCAGGGACAGGGAAGATGGTTAAAATTGATGGGAAGATGGATGGAGCCAAATACAGGACCATTCTTGAAGAAAACCTGATGGAGTCTGCAAAAGACCTGAGACTGGGACGGATTTTGTCTTCCAACAAGACAATGATCCAAAACATAAAGCAAAATCTACAATGGAATGGTTCACAAATAAACATATCCAGGTATTAGAATGGCCAAGTCAAAGTCCAGACCTGAATCCAATCGAGAATCTGTGGAAAGAACTGAAAACTGCTGTTTACAAACGCTCTCCATCCAACCTCACTGAGCTCGAGCTGTTTGCGCAAGGAGGAATGGGCAAAAATGTCAGTCTCTCGATGTGCAAAACTGTAGATAGACGAACCCAAGCGACATATGCAGCTGTAATCGCAGCAAAAGGTGGCGCTACAAAGTATTAACTTAGGGGGGCTGAATAATTTTGCACGCCAATATTTCAGTTTTTTATTTGTTTAAAAGGTTTGAAATATCCAATAAATTTCGTTCCACTTCATGATTGTGTCCCACTTGTTGTTGATTCTTCACAAAAAATTACAGTTTTATATCTTTATGTTTGAGGCCCGGTAAAATGTGGCAAGCGAAAAGTTCAAGGGGCCGAATACTTTCGACAAGGCACTGTAGGACATACATAGAAGCTCAAAGTCCCACTGAACCCCTTTGCTAATGAAAAATTATATTTTGAAACTGCTGCTGAAAACGGGCGAATCCCAACAAAGCTGGAAGTTGACGTCAACCTCCCAAAAACCGGAACCTTTGTCAGCCCATGGGTGTATTAAGAGAACGGTCACGCTCAACATTTACCTAGGCTACACAACTGACCTGAGATCAGGTAGTCTTCCGAATCTAGGGCGCCGGATCTCTGCTATTCCATTACAAAATTCACTTCTGAAACTTTTTATGCGAGAAATCAACTACGGTAAGGCGCAAATATGGGCCATTTTACGAAAATGGATGGCTAATTGCAAATTTTGTCCAACTGTGTGTCGGAATTCAGCGCCCGCGCTGCCCTCACCGACCTGCCTTCCTTCAAAACCCCGTCCTGCTCTGAGGTACTTGGAGTTCTGTCACACGACCGGAGCCTGGCACTCCATACCCGCGCAAAGTCACCGGGTTTTTGGATAATGGACTACTAAACGCTGGTGCTCTGACAGAGCTCCAGGGCCTGCGGCTCCCCTCTTCCTGCAGCTACAACGTCGGGGGTGTGAGTAGAGCACGGTCAGCGAGCTTGTTACGCCAGCAATCTCTTACCACAGGTTCCAGTTAATCTTTTAATGTGTTGAGTTATTTAAACAAACGATTGGGGAAATAAACGCTGCTTATCCGCGAGTCTCATTGATAGAGCCTGCGGCTGGATGTAGCTCTATCAATGAGAGCTAGCTAGCCTCCTCTTAGAATTCCTCTGGAATTCACAAATATTCATTAACTTGAAATCGGACACAGTTATTAGCTTTATAAAACCTTTAGGGAGATGTTGTATAAGTGGCGTGACGAAATTCAAACTGTAAATATACTCAAATTAAGGCGAAAAGGAAGCTAACTATGCATGATTTGTAGCTAGGATTGAAGGGACAGTCACAGCTAACGAAACACCTAGTCTTCACAAATATTCATTAACTTGAAATTGGACACCCTTGTTAGCTTTATAAGACATATAGTTAGATTTTGTGTAAGTGGCGTGACGAAATTCAAACTGTAAATATACTCGAATTAAGGTGAAAAGGAAGCTAACTATCCGTGGTTTGTAGCTACACATAGCTAGGATTGAAGGGACAGTCGCAGCTAACGAAACACTTTGTCTTCACAAATATTCATTAACTTGAAATCGGACACCGTTGTTAGCTTTATAAGACATATAGTTAGATGTTGTGTAAGTGGCGTGACGAAATTCAAACTGTAAATATAATCGAATTAAGGCGAAAAGGAAGCTAACTATCCGTGGTTTGTAGCTACACATAGCTAGGATTGAAGGGACAGTCGCAGCTAATGAAACGCCTAGTTTTCACAAATATTCATTAAATTGAAATCGGACACTTTTGTTAGGTTTATAAGACATATAGTTAGATGTTGTGTAAGTGGCGTGACATGTGTGTAACATGTGGTAACAGATTGCTGGTGTAACAAGCTCGCTGACGGCTCTCTCACTCTCACACAACGGGCCATTTAGCTAGCAGGAAGAGGGGAGTTGAAGGCCCTGGAGCTCTGTCAGGGCAGCGGTGTTGGTAGTCCCTGCTGTGGGCTGCAGCCGTGACCGAGCTCCAAGTACCTCATAGCACGCCGGGGAGCGAGGCAGCACCGGCGACTGAACTCCGACACACAGTACTACCACATTTGCAATTAGCCATCAATTTTCGTAAAACGGCCCATATTTGAGCTTTATATAGTTGATTTCTCGCAAGCAGTAGTAGAAGTGAATTTAATAACGAAATAGCCCGATAAACAATGTATAACTTTGCAGTGTCTGAAATATGAGAGTCTCCCATGTGTTTCTATGTAGTTTGCTCAAACCAATCAGCGCGTAGCTCATTCTGAATATTCATGAGCATACCATATTTGGAAGAAAAGCTCTCGTTCCAAATAGAGCCATATTCCCAGGGTAGTTAAGGGCCTAATAAAATATAATTCGGGCAATTTTCAGCCCAACCAATGTTGCATACCCCATTAGGAGACCTTAAGGAACAGTGTAAAATACCCTATATAATCATTCTATCACCCCTTTAATAACATGTTGACACCAAGTCAGCTTTTCATCCAACAAAACCCCAAGAAACCTAACCACTCTGACCTGCTCAATTATCTGTCCATATAATTTCATAGGTACTGATATGTCGTTTAGCAAAGCATATGAATTGTGTTTTTTCAATTGACAGTTTAAATCCCCATCTATTAGTCCATTCTTCCACTTTGTCTATTGCAGCTTGCATTTAGTTTTTTTAAATAGTCCAGGTTTTGACCCCTAACCCAAAGAGCCCCGTCATCAGCAAAAAGTGATTTCCCTACATTATGTGCACCCTGTTCAAAAATGTCATTGATCATTATATTAAACAATAATGGACTACATACACTACCTTGCAGAGTTAAATTTTCTACTGAGTATTCATTGGAATATTCTGTACCCACTTTTACTTCTATTATCCTCCCAAACATGAAATTTCATTTCATTTATTATTTATCTCAAACAATCAACAATGGTGCAAAAGAAAACAAAACCAAATTAAAGCTGCGAGCAGAGATGGACGGGCCCTCGCGCCTCTGCGCGCGTCGGGGTTACCAGTGGACGCCGCTCCTTGCGACCGTGCATTTGCGCGGCACTCGGACGCCGCAAACCGTCACCAATGAAAAGGGAACTCCCCGCCGAGTTCAACGATACTTCACACAAGACTCTACGTCATACGGTTCATTAGCTGTGAAAGGGGGCGGGTCCAACCATCACCAATTAAAATGAAGCCTCTGCTGAGATGAATGATACCTCACACAAGACTCTACCTTAAATGGGTCAGCATGTATAAAAGGGGGGGTGGCTTAAACATAGGGGGCGGGCCAAACCATCACCAATGAAGAAGGAAGTCTCTGCTGAGTTCAATGATACCTCACACCAGGGTATACCTTAAACGGTTGAAACGTTATGAAAGGGGCGTTGGTTTAAGCCGCGGGGGGCCAAACCATCACCAATGAATAAGGCAGTCTTTGCTGAGTTCAATGACACCTCACACAATACTCTACCTTAAACGGTTCAAATGTTATGAAAGGGGCGTGGCCTGAGTAAGTGGGCGTGGTCAATATATTAGGGGCGGCCCAGTATCACATGTAGACCACACATTCTGAGTTTCATGCAAACCGGATGATGTTTGTCATATAAGGCAGATTTGCTGTTGCCAGCAGGTGCGGCTATGACCAAAAGTCAATTTTGGCCTGTAGGTGTCCTCAGGCCTGGACCCTTGTCCATCGTGAGAAATTTCGCCGGATACGATGAACGTACACTGAAGTTACAACAACTTCTTTGTTCATCGCTAAACACTCAAAATGGCCGCCACGCCACGCCCACACCGTCTGACGAAAAGTTTTTCTTTTAACAACTTTTCATCGTTAAGGTGTTGGGATGGTACAGACCAAGTTTGAAGTCCATCGGATGAAATCTCTAGGAGGAGTTCGTTAAAGTACGACATGTGGAAATGGCCAAAATCGCACTAATTTCGAACTTTGAGATCAAAATGGCGGACTTCCTGTTGGGTTTAGGGTATGGCTGTAATGACGTTTTTTGTACATCTTGACATGTTACATATGTGTACCAAGTTTCGTGAGTCTACGTTAAACGCACTGCAGGGGCTCAATTTTCTTAACTTTCTAGGGGGCGCTAGCGAGCCATTTTTGTGCGCCTATTCCCGAAACCCTTAAAATACGTAAATTTTCACCAGACTTGATGCAACCGCCAAATTTGGTGAGTTTTTGAATATATTAAGCCCCTCAAAAAGCCAATTCATTTGACGGGAAAATAATAGAAGAAAGAAAGAAAGAAAGAAAGAAAGAAAGAAAGAAAGAAAGAAAGAAAGAAAGAATGAATAATTCCTTCAGTTTCAATAGGGCCTTCGGTCCGTGTACTTTTTCGTTCATTCGATTTTCATTTCATAAACAGGTATTAAAAAACAAAAAACGAATGGTTATTTGATTTTCGTTTTAAAACATGACATTTGAAATTGAAATACAATGCGTTTTTTTCTTTTTCATTGTCGAAATGGGATGGGAGAAATTTAAAACATGCTGTGATTTTCATTTTCTATTTTATATAACAAAAATAAAATCACTCAAACAGAAACAAAAAAAGGCTTGTTTTTTTATATTCAGAGACCGGATGTTGTCATTTCCAAGGCAACAGCGCCAGCCTAGCCTACCAGTGTTCAGCCCAGGCCAAAATTACTTTGGAAACCTAGCTAGCTATACTCTTGATAATCCTTGGGGGGAATTTTATTTCATAATGTCACATGTATTTATTACCCTCTCTCCCTGCCTCCCTGTCTCTACCCACCGCAGACAACTTCGCCCGAAGAGAGTCGAACCAGCGGAGCAAATAGACTTTCGGTTCACGGCTGTAACGTTACCGTTACGCCACCGTTAACAATCCCAGCAAACTTTCTGTTGCTGCCGTTAAGCTTGCTGATCTGGCAGAGAGTCACCGGGGGTTCGGGATCAGATCATAGGGATCAGACCTCCAGTGCTGGGTCTAATATTCTAATATTAGCTGCTGCTGCAGCTAGCAGCTAGCCACCAGCCCTGTGACCTCGGTCCCCGCGGTTCGCTCCCCGGGACTGACTCTGCAGAGCTGGCGTTACCTGCTCTATGATCAATGAGCAATGATCAAGGATTACCAAATTTCTCTCTCATATTGCTCCTCATAACCACTGAAAAACTAAAAAATCTAACCCAAGTACAATTAT
This sequence comes from Perca fluviatilis, assembly GCF_010015445.1. Taxonomy (NCBI): domain Eukaryota; kingdom Metazoa; phylum Chordata; class Actinopteri; order Perciformes; family Percidae; genus Perca; species Perca fluviatilis. The sequence continues at coordinate 5,097,432 of NC_053129.1, read as the reverse complement.
TATGGACGTTAGATGACATTAAGGGTTTCTGCTTCATTAAGGGAAATTGTAAGGAAAAAGCTTAACGTGGTTAACCATTAAGCTTTTTCACGTTAAGCGATTTTTTGAAAAATCTAACACAAAGTCGTTATGGACGTTATCTGACTGATAACTGACTGATATTTGATTGATCATTGTTTAGGTACATTAAAGTTAAGCTTTTTCACGTTAAGCGTTTTAGAATGTCCCGGCTGCAGCTGAGGGAATCTGTAGCCTATAACTTCCGTTTTTTGCCCCCCTTTACATAAATATACATATGGCTATGAAATAGATCATGAAATACAGGCTTTAGTCATAATACTTCAATAGCCTAAATACATGTATGTTTTACTATGTATTTCGAGGGACTTTTATTTAACCATCTATTTATATGCACGTTATATTTAAGGGAAGTTTGGTTATCTCACAGACTCAGACTAAAAGCAGCAGCAAGCCTGCCTGACATCAGTGCATCATAGCATATCACTATCTGCAAATAAAATAAAATATGAATAAATCACGAGCGCAGCAGATTCCCAGCTCAGCTAGAGCGGGTAACGCAGCTCTGCAGACGGACCAGAGTCAGTCAACACCGGGGAGCGAACCGTGGGGACCGAGGTCACAGGGCTGGTGGCTAGCTGCTAGCTAGCTGCAACAGCAGCTAATATTATAATAGACCCAGCACCGGAGGTCAGATCCCCATGATCTGATCCCGAACCGCCGGTGACTCTGCCAGATCAGCAACAGAAAGTTTGCTGGGATTGTTAACCGTGGCGTAACGGTAACGTTGCAGCTGTGAACCGAAAGTCTGTTTCCTCAGCTGGTTCGATTGGGGCGAAGTTGTCTGCGGCAGGTAGAGACAGAGAGTCAGAGGGAGGCAGGGAGAGAGGGGAATAAATACATGTGACATTATGAAATAAAATCCCCCCCCAAGCATTATCAAGAGCACAGGTTTCCAAAGTAATTTTAGCCTGGGCTGAAAGCAACACTGGTAGACTATGCTGGCGCTGTTGCCTTGGAAATGACAACATCCAGTCTCTGAATATGAAAAAAAAAAACTTTTTTCATTTCTTTTTCCGAGTGATTTTATTTTTGTTATATGAAATAGAAAATGAAAATCACAGCATATTTTTAATTTCTCCCATCCCCTTTTGACCATGAAAAGGAAAAAAATGCCTTGTATTTCAATTTCAATTGTTGTATTTTAAAACGAAAATCAAATAACCATTCGTTTTTTGTTTTTTAAGTCTGTTTATGAAATGAAAATCGAATGAACGAAAAAGTACATGGCCCGCCTTCGCCGCTGTCGGCGCTCGGGCCCTAAAAATTAAAACCACAAAATCTGAATTTAACAAAACCAAAAACAAACAAATAAAAAAAACAGATTAGTTCGAGAAGGAGCAGGCGAATAGCCTATTTGGTCCTGCCCCTATTTCACAAAATCATATTATTATTATTATTACAAAGCAAATAAATATGCAAAGACATCATATCATTTTTCAAGTCTTACAATAATACAACAATATGCAAAAATACCTTTAGATTACAATTCCATTCCTTTGTTTCGGTCTATTCTTTTCTGTATTAGTCAAGTATTGATTTCTTTAATCTATTTTTGAACTGAATATTATGGCTCTGTTTGATGTCATTGTTCAGTCCATTCCATAAGGTCACCCCACAAACTGAAACACACATGCTTTTAACAGCAATTCGCAGAGGTCAAGAGGTTGCTTGAACATACATTGTCCTCTTAGATGATAACCCCCATCTCTTTCATTAAAAATTGCACGTATTTTACATGGTAAATTATTTTCTTTAACTTTAAACATAAATTGAGCAGTTTTGAATGTAACAATGTCCATAAATTTCAGCAAATGTGAATTCAAAAACAGATGATTAGTGTGCTCATAATACCCGGTGTGATTTATTATCCTGATTGCTCTCTTTTGCAATGTGCAACTATTATGTAAGTTGCTTTTGTAGGTATTTCCCCAAACTTCCACACAATATAACATATATGGTAAAATAAGTGTGCAGTACACAGTATGTAATGTATTTTGGTTCAATATGTATCTAGTTTTGCTCAATATACCAATACTCCTGGCCATCTTCATGCACAAATATTGAATGTGGGGCTTCCAACACAGTTTGTGGTCAAGTACAACACCCAGAAATTTACTTTCATAGACTCTTTCAATTGTTTCATTATCAATTACTATTTTAACATCTGCATTTATAATACAATTTCCAAATATCATGAATTTTGTTTTAAGTTTAAAGCTAACTTTGTGATGGCTACGGACATTTCTGTTACCTGTTTGTTCATGTCTGTTGCCCGTATTATTGGTTTCTGTAGGTTTCCTGTGTTCTCTGTTCTCCCTTGTGTTGTCTCGTGTTGTGTCAAGTTTCTGTGTCCAGTTGATTTCAAGTTTTGTCTTTTTCCTGTTTCCTGTTTTATTTTGATAGTCTGGTTTTCTGTCTTGTCCAGTTTACTTCCTGTGTTTTCCCGCCTTTGTTGATTGTCCTGCCCCACCCTAATGTGTTTCACCTGATGTTACCACCTGTTCCTTGTTTGCTCCCTACCTCATGTATTTAGCCTCTGTGTTCCCTTTGTCTCGTGTTAGATCGTCTTGTGTTCCTTCCTGTGACTTGTGTTGCTTCCCTGTGCCTTATGTTTGCTCCTGCCTGTCTTTTGCCCGTCAGTTTTTGGTTTTGTGAGTTTTCCAGTCTATGTACTGCTGCTTTTTGTTGTAATAAATTCCTGAGTCCAAACCATCTCCTGCCTACCTCAACCAGCGTTTGGGTCCTCTACCCTCCGCTTCACCACAACAAACTTATTTGAATCAAAACAAGGTTTTAATATATTTATTTCATTTGTGACCATTTCCAGCATCTGCTGCAAGTTATCTCAACAACAAAACATCTTTGTATCATCTGCAAAAACAGTCAATTTTAGTACATTTGATACTTTGCAAATGTCAGTTAGGTAAAGGATAAACAGTTTCGGGCCTAAAACTGACCCCTGTGGAACGCCACAGGAAATACTAAGGCTCACTGACCGGTGATTACCCATTTGAAGAAACTGACTCCTATTTTCAATATATTTTTTTTTGGGGGGGGGGCTTGTCCCTTTATTACATAGAGAAAGTGGATAGACATGAAAGGGGGAGAGAGATGTTACGACCTGATGTCTAGGGGTTAACGGACACAACATAACAGGTGCCCCCCACACTCTTCCCACTCCCAAACATGGCCAGGACAAAGTTTTCCAATGTAGCAGTTTGTATTTATTTCAGAGAGGAGGCCCCAACACAACAAACAAAACAATTCTAAAGGCAAACTAAACTTACCTAACCAAAACAAAATGTAAAGAAAAGACAAAGCTCTAACCTAAGCTTCTAACCACAAAACAGGAGAAAAAGGGAACAAACAAAAAAGACCTCTCACTCCTAACAGACTGATACTCCCAACATAAGACAAAGAAAAATGTATTCACCACTAAAACAAAATGGCTGAAGGATAATAAAGCAAAGAACTCAAAACAAATTACAATAATATGATCTCAGGGTCATAACAGATGACACGCAGCAAAGTATAGCAGGACGGATTCGAACCCGCGCCGCTGCAGGACTCATGGGGCAAACGCTCATACTGGGTGAGTTAGAGGCCACCCCGTACGATACAGTTTTTTTATCCAGTTATAGGCCACTCCTCTGATGCTATACCTTTCCTTTTTATTTTTTTACAAGATTTCATGATCAACAGTATCAAAAGCTTTTTTTTTAAATCAATGAATATCCCCACTGCATAGTTTTTATTTTCAATTTGTTAATCTTTCTACTAACTCAATTAATGCCATAGACGTTGACCTACCGGATCTGAATTCATACTGACTGTCCATTAGTAAATTGTTTTTATCAATGAAATTATCTAGCCTTTTGACAAATAGTTTTGAGTATTTCTGAGAACTGAGAAAGCAAGGATATCGGTCTATAGTTATGGAAAAATATGTGAGTCACCAGATTTATACAATGGGATGACTTTAGCTTCTTTCATCTTGTCAAGAAATACTCCGGTTTCTCTATAATTTCTTTGCATTCTACAGTTCCCAAAAACAATGAGTATAGTTTTTTTTCCACATGGTCCATCACAGAGTATTTCATCCCTGTGTAATTTATGTCTTTGGCCAGTTTAGGGCCCACATTAACAAAGTAATTGTTGAATCTGTCAACCACCTCATTCATTAGTTTTCCGGATAATTAAAATTATTAAGTCCTTTTGTAATAAGTGTTTACTGTATTCCATGTTCCTTTCACGTTAATTTTTATTTTCTAATAATTTATTATAATAATCCTTCTTACATACCCTCATTATGTTAGTTAATGTTTTTTATATTTCTTATATTCTTTCGTTCTATATTTCATAAAATTCCTACAAAAAATTACTTTTTTTACAGGCATTTTGAATTCCTTTGGACATACAGGGTTTTTCTGAATATTTCCTTTTATTACAATATAGTTTTATCGGACAGTTTTTATTATAAAGTTGTAATTATGTCTAAGAATAGTTCATATGCTGTTGTCATAATAACAACTCTGTCTTGGCTTGTTCACTTTACTTTGTTCCAACCAACGTGAACAGGTAGTGTGGCAGCATACATGTGTCTATCTTGCCCCGACTCTTCTTCTTCTTCCTACTATATTTACTTCTTCTACTCTAAACTGGATTTATTGTGCACAGCGCCACCTAGCGCTAAGGCTGAAACACCACACATCCCCCTTAATAAGAAAATATAAATAGCACTAAGTAATGTATGTCTAGCCTTCTGAAAGTGTTACTTAAATATAACTTAGTGTTCTCTACTGTTAACTTTTTAGGAGAACATTACGAGGGCATAGAGAACATGAATTTACCCATATTTTGTTTTTCTGAAAAGTAACCTTTAGATTAACTTATCTGAAAGATTTATAATGCTTAAATCTCAGGGGTATTACAACAAACATGAACAGTGCAATATAGCAAATTCAGCCCCTACATTTGTGCTTACTGAGGTTATCACAACACAAAGTCCTTAGTCCATTCTGGTGCTCTTCTGAGCCTGACCAGTCTGGGAGGTGAGGTAGGTGCCCCTGCCTGTGACGTAGCTGGTGTAGCGTCACAGTCCAGGGGCAGCAGTTCACTGTCACCCCCTCTTTCCGGTGGCGAAGCTGGCACCAGGTGAGATGTGTTCCAGCAGCGCCCATCCGACAGCAGATAGGTATACTGTCTTCTCTTTTCCACCACTCTGAATGGTCAGGAAAACTTGCAGTGAGTCTTAGGAAGAATGCCAGGTTTCTCCACCCGAACATGTGACCCACACTGGAAGGACACACCTGTGGCCCCTCTCTTGTGGTCTGTGTATGTCTTGTTTTTTTCTGACTCTGGCTGCGAGCTGCCTTGAGGACAGTGGTTGGCTCTGTGGAAGTGGACGTCCTGCCACATGCAGTTTGGTGCGCATAGGTCGGCCATGCAACAGTTCCGCTGGTGCTTTCTGAGTCGTGGAGTGGGGTGGTGCGCGATAAACATGCAGGAATTCCCTTGTGAAGTGCTCCGCTGCTGCAGACCTCTGTTCAGATACACACAAACACTCGGAGAGGAATATTTTCCACAGCTCTTTATTTAATGACCGTATCAGCAGTGAATTGTCCCACAGTTCATCTGGAGCTCCCTCGCTCCCACCTGGCCCGAGGCTCTCGGTCGCGAGGGTAGGAATTTACGCTGTCCAGCTTATCACACAGTGTCCACGTCTTTTCTCTCACAGTCGGCCATAAAAAGTCCTCTTGCTCCAGCTCGCTACTGCTTTTAAAGGGGAGAGCATGATTAGACAACTCGCTACAGCTGTAACAATCAGTCCCTCCCTGCCTGCTCACCTGAGCCACCACCTCCTCCCCACACTCTCTCTCCCCGCACCTCCACAATAGCTCAGTTAACTTTGACGCTGGTAGTATAGTACAGTTGAGCCCGTGTCTACCATTAACTCAATGTCCTGGCTATCTACCCCTGTCACACTCACTTTAACTGTACACATTATGCTGCTAGCGTCCCCTGTATTCACATTCAGGATAGTCACTTCAGGGACAACGACCTCACTTACACGTGTCCTTCCCCTACATAAGTTTGCAAAGTGTCCCTTCTTTTTGCAGGCGTTGCGGCTCGCCTCCTTTGCAGGACATCCCTCAAAGTTAGCTTTATGCTGAGTAGATCCACATCTATAGCATGCTTTTCCTCTTTTAAACTTGCCGTATCGCTGCTGTTCCTGTGGTTGAACTGCGTGCACGGTGCTGTCTACTGCTTCATCACACGTGACTTTGGCCTCCCCCACAGCAGTTTCAATCTGGCGTGCTATCGTCACAGCTTTGAGTAAAGTCAGTGGTACCTACAGCAGTAGGCGCTCCCTGATGCACGGTGAAGACGTCTTTTCAACGAGTTGGTCCCGAATCATCTCCTCTTCCATTGTCCCAAACTGATATGTCGTAGCCAGCTCTTTTAAACAAGCCACAAACTGGTCAGTAGTCTCGCCTGGGCGCTGACCACGTTGTCAGGAGTGGTACCTTTCAGCTACGACGTTCACTTGCGGCGTAAAGAAAGTCTGAATGGCAGCCAATGCTGTATCATACTTCTCATCAGCAACCGTCAGTGTGTAGAAAAGTCTCTGACCTTCCGCACCCAATCAATGGATTAGCAGCGCGCGCTTTCTTGCCTCAGGCAATTCCTCATCAGCCATCGCCTGCAGATAATTCTCAAAAGTGCGTATCCACACCCCGACATTTTGTAGAAAAGGTGTAGGCAGACTCAGGTTCAAAGTCGACATCCTCGTCGCCAATCTGTTGTGTCGTAACAATAGCAACTCTGTCTTGGCTTATTCACTTTACTTCGTTCCAACCAACGTGAACAGGTAGTGTGCCAGCATACATGTGTCTATCTCGCCACGACTCTTCTTCTTCTCCCTTATACTATATTTACCAAGGGGGTAAGCTTCGCTTCAGAACTCGAACCTCCTATGGCGCCATTTTGATGCTACAAAGGTATCACCTCCCGTTAGCATTCCACTGACTAGCATTCATTTTGACGTCACTTGACAGCAAATAACTTTACATCTGAAGTGTTTAAAGACTCTATTTGTCCATTGTTTAGTTCTAAAGAAACACGACAATGTATAAAAGGCTCCATTACCTTGAACCTCACGTTATGGCTCCGTAGCAGACGTTTTTGTAAACGTTTGTGTCACACAGTAGAGGAATTACCGTATAGTACAGGAGAAGCTTGCAGGCAGTTTCGACTTACATGAGCTGTTTAGGTTTAATTACTAATGTTAACTAGCATTTTAGTTACCAATAATTAGCCTGGGCCTATGTTATCTCCTTACATATACCTACGCTCTCCGTCTCTGTAAGATTGAGAATGATTGAGATTTCTCTTGGCACAGCTACCAGAAGACTTACAACTTTCAGAGACGTTGCTCACGTCACATTTACGTTGTCTCTCTCAGTTGGAGGCTGCACAGTAAAGCAAGAGATCACCGGAAAAGTGCTTCCAATAGCCTTCACTGGTCTCCGTCCAGAGCAACGGGGTCTATTGGTCCATTATATATATATGTCAATGATATTTACTTCTTCTACTCTGAACTGGAATTATTGTGCACAGCGCCACCTAGCACTAAGGTTGTTAATTGTTAAGGTCAGCTTCCTTGCTTACTTCTACTAATAGTTTCTTTGGTTCTTATTCTCCTGTATTTAATCTCATTGCACTCCTTTTTCCCACTATAATTAGTCATAAGTCACAAAGATTGGCAGGTGGTCATTTATGTCATTAATTAATGTTCCACTTAAAGAGTTGCTTTCCATATTGTTTGTAAAAATATTATCTATCGGAGTGGCACCATTACATGTTATTCTGGTTGGTTTTGTGATTGTTGGAAAAAGACTCAAACTATACAATGTTTCAATAAATTCTTCCGTCAATTTGTGTTTGTTGGGATTTAGTAGGTCAATGTTGAAATCCCCACATATATAGCTGACTTTATGCTTTACTTTATTAAAAAAAGAATTCTGTGAATATTTTAATATTGGATCCTGGTTTCCTATACACAACTTACAATGACATTCTTCATTTTTTGAAGTTCAAAAAGACTAAATGGTAGGTCTAAATCTTCTCCTGATGAAACGCTTTTTTCGGTAACCCTTGAGTTCTGGGCAAGGGTATTATCTCTTCCCTGTTTATCCTGTAACGATACATTTTCTGAACTATGAACCTTCATAAATGTTTTTGCTAGAATTTCTGACTTTTCTAAATTACTTAATGCTGTTATATTATTGCTGTGTAACACTAGTATTTCAAAGTTGTTCTTTACTCCGCTCATTTTCCTAATCAATCACAATACCTCTGATAACTGTGTTTCTCTTTCAATTTTGTTACAGTATTGTCTCCAGTATGTACGTTTTGCAGACCTAATTGCTTTTCGAACCATTGCTTGTGCTTTTTTATATTGGATCAATACATCCATTTTATGGTGAGCCTTTAGCTGTCTAAAAGTATTTCTCTTTTTGATTTTTTTCTTACAATTTTCCCATCCCACCATGGCACACTCTTTCTACTTTTGCTTCCTGCACTCTTTGGAATAGTTTTCACTGCTGTTCGTATAATAGCTGCAACCAATTTTTTATTAGCTTCCTCTACATCTGTTATATTCTCTCCTATTAGTTCTACACAACTAGCTTCACTCAATACTTGGAATGCATCCAAGTCAGCTTTAGCCAGTTTCCATCTAGGTGTACTCATTCCTCCCTCTTGACGTAGCTCTATTCCAATCTTTATTAATATTGGGTAATGGTCACTACCTACTGTTGATCGATTTAAAACTTAACACTAGCAATTGTAGCAGATGTGATTATCAGATCTATAACACTACGTATTCTGTGATCTATAGGGTTGGGCATCGAGAACCGATTCCAACTAGGAACCGTTTAAAAAATAACGATGCCATTGGAATTGTTTAGAAAATTTGTTTTCGATTCCGATCATCAGTTCCAAACGGAAGTGCTTGCCGCGCACACTATTTAGCGGAGGGCAAAATGAAGCAAAAAGTGCTGCAAACCAAAGCTGTCTACACAGCCCAGACTGGACATGCCGTGGCAGAGGAGATCGGCGACATCCTGAAAGAATATGGCATTTTTGACAAAGTAGTGGCTGCTACTGTGGATAATGCAGCAAATATGGACATAGCCATAAAAAGACTAGTTTGTGAAACTGGGCTGCTTTGCTCATACACTCAATCTTGCAGCACAGAGTCTCTACTCCCTGACTGCAGTGACTCAGTGGACTGCAAAGATCCGTGCCATCATCGTGTGGATTAAGAGGTCCTCGATGGCAAAGGTTGTTCTGCGAGAGAAGCAAGATCTCCTCAGTAAGAATCACTGAATTTGTTTCATTTGACCACTGTGAATGCTATATAATTAAAATGCCTTTTTAGTAACGTAAATTTTGCATGCATTTAATTTTTCAAGTAGTACAACAATAGCTGATGTCTGAATGTAACTAAATCACATACATGTTGTATGATGTTATATAATTTGTTTCTCTGTATTTGTGATTTTATTGTTTGTGTCAGAGCTGCCGCAACACTCACTCTTGATGTGAGAAGTTGATGGAACTCTCTCTACCTTATGATGGAGAGATTCCTAGAGCAATACCCTGCAATTCAGGCAGCCAGCTTGGATCAACGGCTGAGAAAGAATATGGAGAGGGACAGGTAGAGCTAGATAGGGAGAGGAAAATCTGGGTATCCTACTCAACATATTTATATAGCACAGCACCAATACACAAGATAAATAAAACAATAAGCACCTCAAGTTTCAGTCAACTTCAAGTGAGAGTCTAATATTAGATAATTAAAAATAAAAAGTGTAAGCATGAATAACTATTCATTTTATAAAATGTACCCTAATTGTCGCACACAGACTTGCCCGGCTGAGTGATGAAGACTTCAGGAAAGCAGAGGACTTCATCAACTTAATGAGAGTTCTTTACACTTCCACGCTTTGCGTTTCATCTGAAAAGAATCCCACATGTGGTCAGATCCTGCCAATACTCAAAAAGCTTGAGATGCACTTTACTGTTGTTGAGGGAGATTGCATCCAATCTCAAGAAGCAAGTTTGGGCAAACTTGTCCAAGCGATATCAGGTAAAAATTAGGTGAACTTTCATTACAGAACAATACATTAAATAATTATATTCCTGTGACTGAATTGTATATTTAAATAACTTATTTTACAGAGCGTGGACATCAGGAACTTTCTTGAAGTGGCAACAGCATTAGACCCACGCTTCAAACAAAATATGGATGGGGATGATGTTGGTGTCTGGGACCGAATCAAGAGAGAGATAACAGACTCTGAGCACGAGCAGGTTATATAATGTCATTGAAGCTCAAACATTTAATGTCTCCAATTCAGTCATTCAAATGTTTGGTTTATAAATGCCAATTATGTTATTTGCAGTCAACAGAGGACGATTGTGGAGAAGGTAGTGATGTCAGAACAATGTGATCAGAGAAAAGGCATGAGAATGATGAAGTGGAGGAGGAAGAATGTAAGCACAGAACTGCTGAAATTATATTTAGGATCTTAGCCTCTGCCTTTAGTATATGTTTTCTTTTAGCGAATAAGTCTATTCTTTGTTTTTGCAGCAACAACCTCCAAGCAAACATCCAAGAAAGTCTCCATTGGAGGAGCTTTTTGCAGATGAGGATGCAAAAAAGATGTCATGACAGAGGAGGACCATTTCCATCCAGGACCATGCAGAAAAAGAGCTGCAGATGTATAAGAAGACACCACCAACCTTTACGTCTGATGACCCTGCTGCCTGGTGGTGGAACCAGCGCATGACTTATCCTTTAATGTCAAACATGGCCTTTTCGTATTTGTGTGTTCGGGCCTCCTCTACACCTAGTGAACGGGTGTTCTCAACTGCCGGTGACACAATCTGTGCTGAACGTTCATGGATACTGCCTGAGAAGGCAGACATGCTCATATTTCTGAACAAGAACTGTTTTTAATGCATTGAGTTAGTTTGTTCATGTCCAGAGAATCCAGACCAGGGTGCAAGTTCTGCATATATAAATCTGTTATTTGGTCTGGTGCAGAGGCATTCCTAATTTTCTCCCAAATGGGCTGCAGCTCCCATAACGATAAAACTCATTATTGAATCAAAATAAAATTTTCCTCTGTGAAATGAGCCTGTGACATGTTTTGACTCCACCCCTCAAAGAATCGGAATAGAGAATCGAAAAGAACGGGAATCAAAAGGAAGAATCGGAATTGGAATCAGAATCGTTCAAATCAAAACGATGCCCAACCCTAGTTAACACAGTGGGCAGCACAATGAACATAGGGAACCAGAGGTTGTATTTTTCTTACAATGGCCTGTGCTCCATTGTATTTGCCAGCCATATTTGCGGCCCCGTCCTATGCTTGGCCACGCAACCCAGTGATAGGCAAGTTTTTTTACGACTTTTGCTAGATTTTCTCCTGTTGTCAAAGAGACCTCATAAAGACCAATAAATTCTTCACGAGGGACTAAATCCTTGTCAACATATCTCAAACACACTGCCTCTTGCTCTTTTCCAGACACGTCTCGTGTCCCATCCATCATCACAGAGTACTGCAGGTGTGGAAGTGATCTGATGTTTTCAACTATTTCGCGTATCATCACGCTGTTGAATAAAGTCAGGATTTCATTTTGAACCATAGCTGAAGTGTATACATACTTTCTACCACCTGTCTGGTAGAAAGGACTTGGTTAGAGAGGGGTCATCCTCTGACTTGTACTTCAGAACCTGTTCAAAATTCCCCTCACCACATTCATGGCCCCTAAAAAGTAAGCCCTGCCTAGCCAACATCTGCACAGCACCAATGATTTTGAGAAGACATCCCCTTGCTTCCTCTTGCTGTTTCACACTCACACTAGACAGCTGAACCTGTACTGATCGATCTTCATAGATGTGCGTTGTCATGGCTGTCTTATGACTATCAGCACAGTAAATCGCTCAAGGGCTTTTTTCCAATTTTTAAACCCAGATGAAATGAATGCTGAATCAGCATTCTTGGCAAGAGGTGATGTCTCCGAGTTAAAGGCTTTGGAGCAGTAAAAGCACAATACACCCTCAACACCAGGATTCACATGGAGCCATGGGAATTTCTGGTAAGGACTGTTTAGGCCAAGGACTGTTTAGCAATTAATTTTGGATCTGGTTGATTGTGCTTACTGAACTGATGGCGAGTAAAAGCCATGTCTGAGTTCTCTGCTCCTCTCTCTACCATTTCATCTTCATCCTTATCCTCTCTGACCTCTCCCTCACTCTGTTCTTCTTGTGTGCCTGCTTCTGGTCTGTCTGCTTCTTGTCTTTCATAGTTCTTCAACAGGTATGCAAACAATGTCATAATTTCTCACTTTTTTCTCCTCAACAGGTAAGTTAATGTTACAATCAAACACAACAGGTAAGTATCCACAAAAGTATTCAGCTAATCAACAAACAATGCTCAAAATATCAAAATCAATTGCACTGGCAATAAACCCATAAATACACTGCTTAATATGAGACAAGTAGTTTATTTATGCTTGGTTTGTAGGGAATTACAAACCTGCACATATATATTCAAACTGTAGACTTAATTCTTAATGCGCATGTGAGCATCAGCGTTTCTCACAGGTTCGCGTTTAAAGTCTGTGTAGAGAGAACGGTGTTGGGGACCAAGAAGCTGGTTAAACAGTGATTTGGCTCAGATTGAGTTGACTGTGAATCCCAAAGCCAGTTTCACCAAACTCCTACAGGCTGCTACTTGGAAGCAGAGTTCCTAAGATGGAGATTCTACATACAACACGTGGAGGGCAAGGCAGACTGGTGGTGATACAAAGAACTGCTTCACACCTGTGAGAAGGTTGCGCTTTCCCATTGGCTGTCGGGCCTTTGAATGCACCACCCCGCCACTAGGAGGTGGAGATAGGATAAAAGCTGTCGGCACTAGTGTTTCTTCGCTCTTTCCACGGTGACTCAGGTTACTACAGGAGGCACTCTAGTCCGGGCTAGCTAGCCAGCATCACCTCGCTGGTTGAGTTTTGAGCTGGGACAACTTTATATCGGTCTGATATACAAAGGGGATCCGAGGAAATACTGGCAGAGTATTCCCTCATCTGCAGCGGGTTTAATCAGCCTGGATTCAAGAAAAGGACGGCGTTCTGTTTCTTGCTTGTCGACCTGGATCACGTATCGTCCCCTGCTCTGGGCGAAACGGATCGTTAAACTCTGGCAAGAGATTTAACTGACAAACAACGCACAGTAAGGCTTTACACAGTTCTGGGCAGATGTTAGAACTAGTGCGTTTTGGTTTGTTATTAATGAGCAAAGGGTTCGCTACCGCTTGTGCCATTAATGTGATCTGATTGTAATCATGTATTGGCCATATCTGGTTATTAATCTGTTGCTATGAATGTATAAATTGATCACTATACGGTTTGATTTTGTTGTGTTAAGTAGCTGGGTTAAAACCATAAGCGCTACCTGCTAAACCACTCCTTTCACGGAGTTAGTTACTGTCCGCGAGATAATCGCGGTGAGTCAGCTGTTAGCCACTAGAGTGGTTATAGTGGCCGTTTCCCTCGGTAAATCAAAAGTCTCAGTCTGTCCTAACTACACCTGGGGTCCAGACCTGGGTGGCTGAGGGAGCTGGCCATTATCGATAACTAAGATCAGAGTGTTTCTTTTCTTTTCCTCTTTATTCGGTTCCTTTTACTAACACACACACGGACATATAAGCATGCAGTAGCTCCGAGCTACGCTGCTACTATAACCGATGGAGTCTGTATAGAGCTAATAGGTAACCTAGCATATAGTATAAACGTGGCGCGTTGCCTAGCAACCCCACCTCGGCTTCTTCAGCCCTCTCCGGGCACCCAGCACCACTTCCGCCCTCTTTGAGGCTGAATAGTTATGTGCAGCTCACAGGAGTAGCCATTTTGGAGTTGTTTTTGTATTAGAACTACACTTCGACACCGCCCTCCTCTTTCACTCACTCTCTCACACACAATTCCCACACACACACACACACCCCCCACACACACACACACACACACACACACACACACACACAGACGTGTCCACAAGACATGCTGCTTTTGTTTTTGCTTTGTTTGGTTGTGATATTGTAAAATGTATATACGTTTTATTATTGAAGGATCATTGATTGGCTACTGATAATTGTGATGTTAATAAATTCGATTATACTTAAGTAGCAGTTGCTGGTGATTATTTGTGTACTTGTTGTGATAACTGCTGGTCGAACGGGTCGTGCTCGAAATCACCCCTTCCTTTAATTCCTCTTAAAGGATTTTTACAGAAATGAGACTGTTCCACAGTTTGATTATTGGTCCCTGACAAGCAGGGTGGTGCCCCGTTTTGATTGTTTGTCGATTTGATAGTTATTAATAACCATATTCATAACTTTATTAATATTGATAAAACATATTTGATAATTTGCCAATGATCAAATCTGTACCCTACGTGAATCCTACAACGGTGTCGTACTGTTTGTTAACATGGGCAAACGGAGCATAATCTAATTACGTATGTGCTAATTTGCATAAATAGCACAGATCATTGGGTATAGCAAGGTGAAAATGTCTTGTTGACATATAACAGCAAAAGACTTAATATTAAGGTCTGAATGGAACCCATTTAGGCTCCCCATGAGCATTAATACATAGAGGCAGGAAGAAGTACACCAGCCTTTATTAATTAGCCTATTATTGCAGAGATGGGGTTTGGGGCTGGGTCCGTGGGACTGTTTCTGGGGGTTCACTTTTTATTTTACCTACCTTTTGTCTTCTGCATTCTCCTTACCCTTGTTCTTCCCTCAGACTCATCCCCCAGAAACAGTCCCACTGACTCAGCCCCAAACCCAAACTCTGCAATAATACTGGTTTAATACACTCAATAATCAATACTAGTTTAACCCTTGTGTTGTCCTTCGGGTCCCAGTGACCCGAAGGACAACACAAGGATTATGTACTTCCGTTTACTTTGTTGAGAATTGCTCTCTAAATCCTGTTTCTTGTAAAGTAAGTAAGTAAAGTTTATTTCTAGAACACATTTAAACACAGTTTAAGCTGACCAAAATGCTGTACAAACAAGAACTAAGGTGCTGTATTAACCCTTGTTTAGAGAGCAATTCTCAACAAAATGATACGTAATCATATGTTGTCCTTCGGGTCACTGGGACCAAGAAAAAAAAAAAAAAGAAAAAAAACCTTCCTCTATGTATCAATGCTCATGGGTAGCCTAAATGGGTTCCATTCAGACCTTTACATTAAGGGCCCTATCTTGCACTCAGCGCAATTGCCTTTGTACACTGACGCATGTATCATTCCTATTTTGCACCCGACGCACAGCGGACTTTTCCCTCCACAGACGCACGTCGGTAAATTAGGGAATGTATTTGCGCTCCAGGGGGTGGTTCAGCGAAAAGAGGAGGCGTGTTCTGGCGCAAACGTTCCCTGGTGCTATTTTGCAGTTTCACAAAACAATTCCGCCACTGACCAGGGAAAACCTGGTCTAAAGTCAGTAGCGCAGATCTATTTCAGGGACGAATGCTTGGCCATAACGTAGCGTGTGCACAACGCACATACACTTCTCTCATCTACAGCAGTTCCCATTTTTGAAAACCATACATAATTACAAAGAAAAATATTACTGAAAATGTGCTTCATGTGTTTGGATAGATCAGGAGGCACTTTACATTCTTTGTGGCTTGTTGTGTTTTACACAACATTTCCATGAATCATGGATGTGTTGATGACATAAATGAGGAAATATTAGAGGACTTAAGGAGATGTGATGTTAAACTACGGTGGGATTGGACACTCCGGCGGAATCTGGTCTGGGAGTAATGCGCGATGCGCTCCTAATGGAGCGGGTGGACGGAGCTGGAGTTGGGGGAAGAGAAAGGGGCACAACAGGTGCAGGTGGTGCGTTTGGAGGCCCACGCTCCATGGCTGCAGCAATCCTCTCCAGACTTGAGGAGATGCCCCTGAGAGGCCGCAGCAACATCGCCACCCGGTCAAGACGGGCATTTATTACTTTGCCGCATCCTGGACCACTCCCGCTGGCATGTGGCAGGCAAATCCGCCGTCATTATAGCAATCCGCCATGGAACAAGCGCGCCTGCTCTTAAAGGGAATGTGAGATGATGCTCTGATTGGTTATTTTCACATTAAGCCCAAACCACGCCTAGCTACTTCAGACCAACCCATTTTAGATTTACGTCGGGTGCAAGAGTAATTTATCCCGCCGGTATAATAGCAACAGCGCCCGAGAGCCGCCCACAAAGCTACTTGCGTTTTGCGTTTCACACTTGCGTTTCAGATAGTTAAAATAGGGCCCTAAGTCTTTTACTGTTATATGTCAACAATACATTTTTACCTGGCTATACCCAATGTTTAGATCTGTTGTGCTATTTATGGAAATTAGCACATACGTAATTATATTATGATCCGTTTATCCGTTCATTATGAATGCTATAACGTAGCTAATGTTACGGAACGTTATACTTCTTACATTGGAAACTACTCGTACATATTAGCTTTCATTTAACGTTGCTAGTGAAGTTAAAAAGGTGCAGTTACCTCCCATCCTGTAGTTACAACTGATAAAAAACACAATTTTCTAAATCTCTGCTAACGTTACGCATATAGCTACAGTAATGGCATATAAAAAGAGATGAAAATGCCACCGGACATTAAACTTTACGAACACAAATGGCAAAAGACAACCTAGCTAGCTAGCTAACAGCCTAATGTTAAATGATAGGTTCAGTTAGCTAACGTTAGCGCGGGTTGTATCTACCTAATTACGATAGCAATTTGTACCAGCATTAAAGAGTTAAGCTTTACATTGATGTAACACATTAACGGTGATAACAAATGTACGGCAAGCACTAAAGATACTTACATTACATTTCTTAAAATTACTGGACTATTGGTTGAATTCCAATGTAGAATGCAGTCTGTTAAGACCGCTGCGAAGTATAACACACCGTTGCCATGAAAAACAGAGCGTTAGCGGACGCAGTCCGTTCTGTTCACTCAGGCAATATAATAGAGTTCGGATCGTTTCGTCACGCCTCGTAAATGTGAAACTTCGTACCGTACGAAGTAGATGTACTGTATACTGACTGTGTGTAGCATAGCTGTATAGTAGGCTGATAGTAGGCAGTAGGTAATTGAAATTGTAAGCGTTGGTCATTTGAGAATATTAGGTTTTTATTTAGGTTATTTTAAAAGGAGAATTCCGGCCAATTTTTATGTTAATCTTGATCGCTAGCGCACGCTATTAGTACTTTCGATAGAAAAACCAGACCCGAATGTAGCGCAGGTAAAACGGAGAAGCGCCGTTACGTGTAAGCGTCCCCTGAGCTAAAACGAAGCAGTTCGGAGCAAGATTTAGAGTGCCTTTGTGCCTCTTAACAGATACAAAATAAAATTAATATGTCTGTGCCACATGAACAGTGCCCTTACGCATCAACAACAAGATGCGTTTTCAACTCAGACATTGTTTAAATTCACCTACCCTGGTCCCGCTCCGTGCCGGTAGCTAGGTTGCCCTGCTAGCTGATATCCGTTAGCCGCTAGCTGTCCGGTGAGTGTATTCAGACAGGCTTCTGTGATAATCATCCCAATAACTAAGTAACTAAATAAATAAGGACGACCATCCAACTCAAAAGGCTCTTCAGTGTGTTGTATATCTGCTATATTCTCCATAGTTACGTTACTCCAAGCTTCTTCCCTTGTAAACAACTCCGCTCTTCACACACTACGCTCCAATCTGCACACTATTACCTTTTTTTTCAGCTAGCTAAGCTTCAGTAACGCTATTACTGTGCAAGCCACAGACATCATTTATCCCGTTTCCATGTAGTTACATAGTCATGTATATGGTCATAACCACTACAGTGCTCATTTACCAATTTTGAGGGGGAAATAAACTAAACTTTTCGCTGTAAAGGCATGATCTGTCCTATGCAGGACATCCACCAGACCACCGGGCTCTGGAGATTTTTGTTTGTGGACGCGGCGGGGATGAAGGCTGCTTGCCTGGCTAAGGGAACTAGCTACCACACAGACTGACACTGACAAGCTCACAGCACTTTCACAAAGTTAATGTATTATTATCAAAGCTGGGTTCTTTTTGGTTTGCTTTGTGGTCAACTCCGTTAGCATCGCGCGCGCGGCGCTAACTGATATTTTTATGACATACATACATAAATATGTCCTCATTTTTTTTAAGTAGCATTGTTTGGCTTCACTATTAAGTTTGTCAGTATACGGTATAGCCAACTTTTTTTTTGTCACGGTCCATAACTCTTCTCCGTGCCGGTGGAGGTGGAGACCGGCCGGCTACGCTATTATCTTATTCCCAACCGGCGTTTGCTTTACCTCTAAAATGGCCGCCGCTACCCACAATGCACCGTTCCATAACGTCTACGCCCGAGCTCTATTGCTACCAAAGAACTTATAATATACCAAGAAGTTCCACTCCCTCGTTAATTCCGGGTTCTGAACTGGTTGCAGTTCCACCAGAGTTCCATATAGGGGGCGCTCACAGGCCAGTGCAGAATGAATGGGGCTCTATGGAGCTATACCCCTCAAAACCCACTTTTCTCAGGATATACATTTTTGTCTAGTAATTTGAACGTTGCATTCGAAAGGGGAGGCTAAAAAAATACACACTGCTGGGTGTTAGATTTTTTTTAAAGTCGCTTTTTTGTTCTAAAAAGCCTTTTAAAATGTTAATGACGTCATACACACATACGGCCAGAAATACTGCTTTACGGCATGGTCTTTTTTCTCTCGAGGCATCAACAACACAGCTAGCTAACATGCTAACAGGTAAGGCTCTCCTTTGTCTATACACGTGCTAGAAAGAGGGTTGCTAATGTTTTAAAGACCACGTCGAAATATTCACTCTGACACACACACACACATATATTTATGTACAGACAGTTTTAATGGTCATTGAGGTCAGGTAGGTCCCGGCAACATACTAGCTGCTATCTGACACACACACACACACACACATATATATATATATATATATATATATATATATATCGACTGGCTATTAGCTAGCTAGCCATCAGCTGGTTATCAGCTATGCACCTATAATACACGATGGCAGGCGAATCCAGCTACTGAAAATTAGTGAGTGAAAAGTGTGAAAAAAAAAAAGAAGAGACCGCACACAGGGGTTGGATGATATATACAAAAGGATTATAAAAGCAAAAATATTTTAATCCAAAGTGGAGGGTCAGCCCATAATACTGAATGGAACAGAAAGTATTACTTATGGCTAATTCTAATTGAA
Organism: Perca fluviatilis; assembly: GCF_010015445.1. Classification (NCBI taxonomy): domain Eukaryota; kingdom Metazoa; phylum Chordata; class Actinopteri; order Perciformes; family Percidae; genus Perca; species Perca fluviatilis. The sequence goes on along the minus strand of NC_053129.1, from coordinate 5,077,964 downwards.
AAACAGTTATCAAAAAATGTATCTGCAACTCACTTTTTCTGTTCAGATACATCATCCAACTCACCCTCTTAGCACTTGACAATTTATCTTTGAGTTATTAGTTATCTTAGCGTACAGCGATTCAATCAACAGACATGACCAAAAGTGTAAAGATAAATTACACTTGCAGTAGTCATAGGCTAAAACAGCATGGCTAGTGCAGGATTTCACATCAAGGTACCAACATAAACATGCCACTGTTGATACTGCCATTTCTAGAACACACTGTCACACAAAAGTGTCAAATAAATCTACAGACCATCAGACAGTAAATGTAGACAGTTTCCTGTCAGCTGCTATTTTCTTTTCTTTGTAGCTCAAAGCCATGTTCCTCACTCTTATTTCGGCCCCAAGCCTGCACATGACACATTTTTTTATTGAGATTGACTCTAGGAGGCTGGCATGTTCAGGATGGGTGCTGAGGAGGCTATTGAAAGCCCCCAGCCTCCCTAAAGTCATCTCCAAATTGTTGGTGATGTTGGTGTGAGGCCAGAAGGTGTCAATGTTCCTTGTGAATTCTTCCTCCAATGACTGGATGCACACAAAGAACTCCTCTGACGGCCTCATCAGGAAAGGGTGCTCTTCGCTTGAGGTGTAGCTGTGGTCCTTATGTGGTGGACCCAACAGCAGGACTTCACAGTGAGGACATGGCCTCACTGTTTCCTCTTGCTGAAGGATCCGCACTACCCAGCCAGCAACATAAAAGAGGCCCTCCTCCTGGATGCAGTCACCAACAGTCTACAAAGTAAGAGAAATACAATGTTACATTGCGTATGATAATGTGTTATGCGACTTATGACTGTAGATGTGTGTCTTGGTGCTGTTTTGTGTAGTGCAGATAACCTTGTCTTCCACAATGTCTGCCACCAGTTGTACATCCATTGGTTTGATTGTAGGTGGAGGCAGGGCCAATGAGGTGGTCACAATCGTCAGCTGACCTGTTGTTGCTGAGGTCGAGGGAGTCGCCCCATCAGATGAGGTAGTCAGAAGTGTGACTCCATCATCCACCTCACAATTAGATGTGACTGAAGAGAGGGCAGGTATGATGTTTGACACACTCAGTCCCCTGAGAGCAGCAGTGAACTCCTGCGCACTGGGGTTGTACTTGTGCCCACCTTTCCCCCGGACCAAGGAGAAGAGATTCTAGCCAAAAAAAGGGGAGAAAGTAAGCTGTCTATGATTTTGATTAAGTTAGGGATTACTAACGCAATAGTTCACAGGGAAGTAGGGAAAGTCCCCCGTAGGGCTCCCTGGAACACTGCTGTATCAATACACTGTACCAATACATGTGTGTTCATCTGTTGAAGTCTGTTGCATTACCTCAATACAATCTTGATTCAGTTTTGCGGTGCACACATACTTCATACCAGCATCTGTGCACCTCTTGTGAACCAGCAATATGCTCTTAATGGAGAGGCACATTCCATTCTGGCATGGTGGTGTACGCCCAGATCTGGAGGGACATGTCATGTAAGTCCGTGCTTCACTGTTTATTTAATTTGCTGAAGCTTGGTTGCTGAAACTTGGTTGTTCACTTGGCTTTTCTTATGGACTGACCTGAACTGCCAGCCTGCCACCCAACTTATGCAGTCGACAAGGAAGTTCTCCTTCTCCTGGCTTCCTGTACCAAGGGGTCGTCTCCAGGGGTTTGAATCCTTGGCAGACCTAATAAAGGAGTAAGGAATATGTTAATTCATGGTAAGCCCAGAGACTGGGAGACTGCAAGTAGGGTAGTTTTAGGTAGGTAGGTAGGTATGTTGAAGTTAGTAGGTAGGTTGTATGTTTATGAAGTTAAGTTACCTAGAGTTCAGAACATCAAAAAGGCGATTGATTTTGGCAATAAATTCTGCAGTGTCTTTTGCCTCTGCTGGCAGCCTCTTCAATGACACCATTGCTGAAATGCCTGGGTCAACAGATGTGAGAACTTAATAGGAGGTCAGTATTACATTATAATCTTCAAATTCTGCTACTAGTCATTGTAAAGATGAATATTGCACATAAAATGTACCTGCAGAAACAGTGTGGCTAAAGACCTGTGTTGCCAAACTAACACGCAATTTGGAAAATGCAGGGAAAGATATGTGCCTCTCAGTGAGCTTCGGCGCCATACGAACAGTGTGGAGCTTGTCGAGCTCATAAAAGTTCAAGATATGGCGCCAAAGGACATCTTTGCCTTGGATCTAAGGGTGTAAATAAATATGAGCTGGTATGAGAATCATTGTGATAATGTTGTATCTTAATCATGCCATTCATCTTAATGAAACCATTTTATAGACAAATCATTACAAATGTATTTGCCGTGTTTACTGTGCTTACCTTTAGGCCATACTTAAAGAAATTGTTCCTGATGGACTTCAGTAGGTGAGGGACATCAAACACCACAGGAACCCTCTGAACCCCCACCAGAATGCAGTGGGAATCCTCGCCACCCAGAGGGTCCAGGGTGGCCCCAAGTAGGTGAAAAGCTTTGACGTTAGTCGTTGCCTGGTCACATATTACTGCCTGCACCTTGGAAATAGGTTAATACATTGTGTCAGTACATGGTTTGAGTGTAATTGTTAATGTTGCTGTTTAAAAGTCTGTGTAGTACATACTGTCAGCCCTATATGTTCTAGGTTCCGAATGGCATCCTTAATGATGCCAGCAATTTCCACGGCTGGCATGGAACTGGGGGAGAAGAAATAACCAATGGCCTGTTGAAGGATGAAGGTTTTGTAAGTGTTTTTAATATACACTGCCAAAAATAAATAAGTAAATGTCTTAAAAACAACAAATTATTTTGTTGTTGGCTTGCCTGTTTCCACTTCCCCAAAATGCCCCTAACCATGATGACCATTGCCTGTTTTGCAGCATGGCCTGACGGAGATACGCCATAAATGGCATCATTTCGCTTGTCATAGTCAAATTGCCTCTTGATGGCCATCTCCTCTAAAACAAGTGTGCACATTCTTTCCGCAGGGGTCATGGTAGAGGCGATCACTCCCATTTGTGAAATGATTCCTTGCAGGAAGCCTGGCTGTTGGAATAAGCAAGTTAAATGAACAGTTTTATGTACAGTTTGAAATTGTGAAACTGGGTAATGTAAAGGAGTCTATATTAAATTGGTATTTACAGAGAAGTATCCCACACGTCCTGTAATATATCGGCGTATTGTGGTTTTGGAGGGTAGAGCAAACATGCTTTGCAAGTATCTGTAAGCCTTTGGGCTGCTGTGTAGTATCTGCAGCCCCATGTTTTTCAGATGTCTGTTAAACCTCCTTCCTCTTTTCTTACAGAAGAACAGGATGTAGGTGTTAAGATTCAAAGATGGCTTCTTTCTTTTCAGCCGTGCAACCTTTGCCTCTAGTTCTGCAATTCTCTGTAATAACAAAAATGCATCTTTTATTTGATTCTGTGAGAATGCTAGTCACAATCTTGAAATTGAATAAGCTCAGAACATCACCTTGTCCTTTTGTTGCAGGCTGCTTAGGGGAATGGTCACTTGAGCCTGTTCTTTTGTCCCTCCATTTGTGTCATTTTCTCTCCTTTCTTGTCGCTCTTGAGTTCTTTCCTCTATCACTGCTCCTTCTCTTCTTTCTCCTTGTGCTACTGGTCCCTCTTCTGTCATATCCTCTATCCCTTCAGGTGGCTCCTCTGTTTTTTTCTCTACAATGTCCCTCTCTTCTTCCTGCTCCTCAGAGTGCCTTCTCTCAGCTTTGGAGGATTAAGTCAATTAACTTATTTGATTTAATGTTCCTGTTATTTTAATGGCATGTCTTGTGTGTGTTATTTAATGTTGGTCTTGTACTGTTCTTGTCCTCAATTGTCATTCTTACCTTCTCTTCTTTTCTGCCTTTTTACAGGAGGAGAGGCAAGAGGTGGCGGGTTGATGCAATCAACCAATGTAGGGATTGCATCACTGGTAAGTGAATTTTTCCGTTATGCTGTTTAAAAAAAATAAAACACGACACAAAGAAAATGTATCAGTAATTGTATTAATTTGTAACAGTAATTCTTCTTTTATTGTATTATATTTAATTTGATTGTCATTTCCTTCCAACTACACAACTCACTTTTACAAGGAAGCATTCCTCGAAATGCAGTTCACACACCACATATCCTCCCTGCATTAACTCCTGGTGTGACATGGTTAGTCTGAGGTCCTTCCGTCTCATGTTTATGAGCCATCTCCTTCTCCTTAAATTGAAACCTGAATTAGATTGGTATTTTTCCTTCTCTCAAAAATTCATATTATCCTATTCTCACACATTTGTTCATCACTAGCTCTTCTTTGCTAGCTTCACTAGCTGTTTTCACATTTGTTCTTCACTGGCTGTTTGCTCCTTTGTTTTTGAACCACCTTTGTGTTATGGTTGTATTCTGCATATACTGTATGTACACCAGTCATCAAGCTCCTAGAGAGCACATAATTATGTTGTAATTCCCCTAACACCTCTTCCTTTTTTATCTCTACAGTTTTACCTTAATGCTGTGACATCCTCCTCCTCCAAACCCCCCACCAAACACATCACCGTCATTCTGTAGCTGTAGTTGGTAGTAGAGTGTAATGATGATGTTATTGTAGTGGTATAGTATATTATAGAAAAGGTAATATTGTAGTATAGAAATTGTTCATATTATGTTGACACACCCCCTCCCACTATCCACACGCACACACACACACCCCTTCATTCTTTAGGTTAGTTGTAGTTAAATATTCATATTTTCATTTTAAGTTATTCTATTGTTGTTGAAAGGTTCACACAGAAAAAGGTTCTTGTTCTTTTTTTTTTTAATAGGCCCATTTCCACTACCGAACCTGGAACTTGGGTTTACGGGGCGGACGTTTGTGTATGTTATTTCTTTGGTTCCCCCATGTACATTGTAGCACACCAGTGTCTGCTTTCATTAATTGTTTGTTGATGTTTAGGGGGGTCTGGTCAGCAACATAGGATTGTGTTCATACAACACACCTGTGAATGTCCTTTCCTGTGTCTCTTCCTCAGTCCTGTCTCCTCCACAATTTTCCCTCCTTTGTCCCTGCAACCCTGTATCTAATGCTTTTCATATGCTGTTCTATTTGGTGCGAAAATGTCAATAAATGAAAATATGAATGAATGAAAATAAATCACATAATTAAAATATTAACAAAACCATTTGTGTGCAGTAATAGAGTAAGGGAAGAGTCCCCCTTCCCAACACGTATCATTGCGATCTGTGGTAGCCCGCACAACTTGGCTGAGTTGGACATTAGCCAACTTTCCCTCCCATATGTGAAGTGTGACCCCGTAAATTCAGAAAGGCTTTTGGCAATTAACACAGGAGCACATACGATAACTTCTTTCGTCCTTGGGAAATGAGAAATAGGACAACCTTTTCCCACTATTTGAACAATTGATGATTGCACATCTGCAAGGCATTTTCTCCTTTTTCTAATTTGTATTGATATTTATAATACTATTGAGCGGGACATTGACTGTTTTTTTTTAAGGTGGCAATACTGTACTATGTCTACTGTATTCCTGAACACGAATAAAACAAGAACTCAAGTCCAATTTATTTCCCATGTAAATTTCACAATACATACAAAACGATAGGCAAATAAAAGTGCCAGCTATCGCAAAAACAAGTTGCTACGGACAAAAAAAGAAGTTGGGCAAAAAAGTCCACCTTAACGTTCTCAGAGAATGCACATAGACGTGTCTGAAGCATTGGCATGCCCAAAGCATTGATATAGGTCCAAAGCCGGTCTACGGAGGTCTGAACAAAATCATTGGTCTGAATCATTGACATATTCTGAATGGCTCTGACATTCTGGTTCCGCATCGGATGCCGTCAAGCGGGATCTCCGGTCGTAATCAGTCCTTCACTGACCAATCAGCATTCGTTAGCAGAATGCTAGCATGTTATGGGCAACAACGCCTCACCCTGTGAGAAATCAAAAGGACATAAGTACTCGTTCATTCAACTTTCGACGTATAATCCATGTCGAACTTGCAAAAACTACAATCAAATCTGAGGTTTCTCAACGACAATCAGGCGAAAGAGACAAATTTAGCCGTCTAGCTCCATAGGCTCCCATTCATTTTTCACTGGACCGCGATCACCCCCAGTGGAACTCTGGTGGAACTGCAACCAAATACGGTACAATGGGGCTGAATAGGGAGTGGAGCGGCTTTCCGTAGACCGGCTTTGTCGCTACACACAGCCTACGACGTAGCTACGGCGGCAGTTCGACGCAAGGCAAAACTGCGGAAAAACTGCAGAAAAGTGTGGGTGTTGAACCCTCTCACTGGGAAAAGTGTGGGTGTTAAAACAGAAAACCAACAACGTTCCATTTCAGAGTACCTTTACATTCTTGACCGCACACAGAACCCCATTTATTGCCTTTGTCAATTTAATTGGGTTCCATTCACCAAACGACGCACTGTCTTGGCAAAGTTTATTGCTCACTTTATGTTCCTCACTCTGCCTTGCTGTTACTGTGATATTTTGGTCACTATCAGTTTCCCCTCTGCTGCCGGTGTCATTCTGCTGTACTACTTTCTTTCATTTTTTCCCACTTTTTGATCACTGGCCTACAGTATTCCAACCATCATCCTTCCCTATTTTCATTTCTCCAATCTCACTCCCTGACCCGTCACTTCCATCTGCCATCTCCTGTCCGTCTCCAGCCCGGTCCCTCGGCAGTACACGACAAAAACTCGAAACTTCTTCTTCCTGCTGAGAGTCGCTTTTCTTTTTCTGTTTTTTTCCGGCAGCCAGCATCCAAAAAGTTGCATTGCTGCCATCTATGGAACTAGCACCTTAGTGCACTATATCCTGTTATACAGCCCAGTGTCTATAAAAAATTTGAAAAAAGAACGTTTTGCCCTCCCGCTTGACCCTACTTCTAAAATACTTTTCAGAGATACTTCTTCCAAGCCAATTTCTTGCAATTCTCTGAGTAGATCTTGTCTTTGGCGGTCATAATTTCTACAAGAAATCCAAACGTGTTGCACTGTCTCAGGTTCCTGACATGAACACAAGCCACTCTGGTGGTTTCCTAAAATAAAGTGCTGTTCAAAAAACGTGTGACCAATCCTCATTCTAGAAATAATAACCTCTTCCTTACGTCTAACCTAGTCCTGGCTCCGCCCTCCTACGTACTTACGCTCAATTTTCATTTCCCTTCAGTACTACGTCTGGGTTTGCGGTATAGTCTTGGGTTTTCTCCAGCCAAATTTTTGGCGGTCCAATCAGCGAACAGAGAGAGTGGCTGAGAACGATGACGTTGTGGGCGTGCGCTAGAGTTGCGACGGAGAATTATGCGAGCGAAGCCATTCAGTCCGTTGTGTTATGGTTATGGCAGATCCAGAGTGGCTGGGCAGATCCAATAGTTTTAAACTTCAACAAAGTAACTTCAAGGAAGTTAACACTTGTCAATGGAGAGTGGCCAGACTCTCTGTACAAATGAAATGTACGAGTCTGGTAGAACCAGGCTACGTCTAACCTCCCCTCTTTTACAAACATTAACTGAGTTACCTTACTAGATATTGAGAATAGGTGCCTCCCTTTGTTTTCTTGCTCGCAGATCTGTTGCCATTTTAAAATTGCCACACAATACTTTTACCCTCCGCCTTGGATAGATTCATGTTGACATCTATAGTTTCCTTTTGAGCAGCTTCCTTGGCCAACTTAACATTTTCATTGGTTGCAACACCTTTATGAGCTGGGACCCATACGAATGATATTTTTACCCTTCTCCTTTTCATATCTCTAATTGCCAAAAGAATATTATATACAAGGTCTTGTTGACTCTTTGATGACCCATTCCCAATACTATTGATAGCTGACACAGGCACTACATATCAGCACTTTATGGTTCTGTATCTGCTTAGTCCATTGCACTGCCATCAGGATTGCCTATAATTCCACTTTGAACACACTTAGGAAATTTGAGGTTCTCTTACAAGATTGGGAATTCCACCTCTGAACAACAAAAGCTACTCCTGTAGCACCTGTTTCTTGATCCTTTGAACCATCAGTAGAAATGAATATGTATTCCTGATATCTTTATATGACACTGGAACTCATAGACCAAATCTGATTCAGGATTTTCTGACTTAATCCCAAGTATCTCTAAATTATCTATTAAATTATTAGGAAACACTCAATTAACTTTCACTGTTATGCGGATGACGCCCAATTATACTTGTCAATCAAATCCGACGAAACCAATCAGCTAGCTAAACTTCAAGCGTGCATTAAAGATATAAAATCCTGGATGAACTATAATTTTCTGATGTTAAACTCTAACAAAACTGAAGTTATTGTGCTGGGCCCTAAACACCTCCGAACCTCATTATCTAAAGACTTAGCTACTCTGGATGGTATTGCCCTGGCCTCCAGCACTACTGTCAGAAATCTAGGGGTTATTTTTTATCAGGATATATCCTTTAACGCCCATCTAAAACAAACCTCAAGAACAGCCTTTTTCAATCTTCGTAACATTGCCAAAATTAGGAAAATCCTGTCTCAAAACAATGCTGAAAAACTAGTCCATGCATTCGTTACTTCCAGGCTGGACTATTGTAATTCCCTACTGTCAGGTTGCTCAAATAAGTCCCTTAAGACTCTCCAGCTGATCCAGAATGCTGCAGCACGTGTTCTCACAAGAACTAAGAAAAGAGATCATATTTCTCCTGTATTAGCTTCTCTGCATTGGCTTCCTGTAAAATCCAGGATTGGATTTAAAATCCTTCTCCTGACCTACAAAGCTCTAAATGGTCAAGCACCATCATATCTAGAAGAGCTCCTAATACCTTATTGTCCCACTAGAGCACTGCGCTCCCAGAATGCAGAGTTACTTGTGGTACCTAGAGTCTCTAAAAGTAGAATGGGAGCCAGAGCCTTTAGTTATTAGGCTCCTCTCCTATGGAACCAGCTCCCAATCTGGGTTCGGGGGGCAGAAACTGTCATCACATTCAAGAATGAACTTAAAACTCTCCTATTTGATAAAGCTTATAGTTAGGGAGTGAGGAGTTGCAGTGTCCACCTAACTTGCCCACCTGCTTCTCTTCATAATTGTTAGATAAATAATATATAACAAAAGTAGAGGGAGGCAGGCCAGCACAGCCCGATCCGGCAGGGGAGAGTTTCAAGCCCGAACAGGCCACCTCTCCTTATGACCTGTCTCTCTTAGTTATGCTGTTATAGTTCTAGACTGCCGGGGGACTTCCTTCCTTTGACACACTGAGCTGCTCTCTCCTCTCCCTTTCTATTACCATTTGTGTGCATCCCGTTCCAGAAATGCTTGTTATTAATCCTAGCTTCTGGGGAGTTTACTCCCCGGAGTCCTTATGTTTTTTCCCCCAGCGTATTTCCTTGGAGAACGTTGGCACCAAGATCCTGGTTGCAGCTGTCGCCGTGGTCCTGCTGCACTCCCTGCTGAGCTCAGCGGTGCCCTGCAATGTCATCCCGCGTCCTGCTAAACCCTGCTGCTTCCTGCTACGTCCATCCATGCTCTGCTGGGCCACGCTACATCCTGCAGCAACCCTGATATGACATGAACTACTACGACTACCATTTGAAGTCACTGTTCCATTATTAATGTGACCATTATCACCACTGTTCATCGCATCCCCAATCGGCACCGTCAGACACCGCCTACCAAGAGCCTGGGTCTGTCCGAGGTTTCTTCCCAAGAGGGAGTTTTTCCTTGCCACTGTCGCACTGGTCGCACTGCTTGCTCTTGAGGGAATTACTGCAATTGTTGGGGCTTTGTAAATTATAGAGTGTGGTCTCGACCTACTCTATCTGTAAAGTGTCTCAAGATAACTCGTGTTATGATTTGATACTATAAATAAAATTGAATTGAAATTAAATCAGTCTTTGGGACCTCCAATTGCCATAAAGGACCTGATGGCCACAGTACTCCTGGAAAAAAGTCCTTTCATATATAGACATTCCCCTATCCATCCAAAACTTGGAAGTCTTGCCACCTCTCTCTCCTAGCTTGCCTGAATTGTTATTTTAACTGGGTGATCACACCTTTGACCCATCAAGTTGACCCAATAGTTAGCCTGAAGTTGCTGTCCTTGCAAACAGAGTGGCATTTCTCCTGTTTCTACGAAGATCGCATAGCTCCTGTACATATTCTCAGTGCCTTAGCTTGGACTATATCTAATCCAGCTAAAACTGACTTGGCTGCAGATCCATAAACCAAACACCCATATTCAATTCTGGCTCTAATTAAATATACATACATTTGCTTCAAATAAGCTAATTTGCTCTCCATTCTGTTCCAGCAAGACATCTCATTAAATTCATTACCCTTTTACATTTGTCTACTACTTTTGAAACATTCTCCCTCCATGTAAGTCTCTTTTAAGCTATTTAAAACTTTTAACCCTTTCCAAATTCCTACCATACAACTCCAGTTTTATACTTTCATCTATTTTCTTCCTAGTAAAAACATACCCTTAGTCTTCTCAGTATAGAGTCTAAACCCCCATTTCCTTCCCCAATCCTCCAGGGTTAGAGCTTCCTGCACCTTCTTTAGGTTATACTACACATTGTCCCCCTTTTCCATAGGATACCATTGTCTGCATATAGTGACTTTCCAATTCCTGGCTGAACATTAGAAAAAACATCATTAATCATTATGTTGAACAGCAATGGACTAATAACACTACCTTGTGGTGTCCAATTTTCTACCAAACACCTTCTAGATGTTTCTGTCCCTATTTTCACCTGGATACTTCTATTATTTAAAAAGTCCATTACCCATTTAAACATATTTCCCCCAATTCCTAGCATATGTATTTTGATTAAAAGACCCTCTAGCCATAGCATGTCATATGCTTTTTCCACATCTAAGAATACTGCCACAACAGTCTTTTATCTGTGCTTTTCTTATTTCATCCTCAAGACATAGTACTAGTAATAGTACTTCTCCCCTTTCTAAAGCCACTCTGACAGCTAGCCATCAACCCCCTTTCTTCAATAAAGTGCTTTAGCCTTCCATTCACCAACCAACTATTGGCCTATAATTTACTGGATTACTAGCATCTTTTCCCGGTTTTCTTATTGGAACAATAACTGCCTTCCACCCTGCAGGAATCTTTCCTTTTCACATTTAAGTGATTCCCTTATCACTTAAATGTCTTAACATGCTATAGCAAATTTCATCTTTACCAGGAGCAGAATTCTTACACTAATCCAATGCATTTCTTAACTCTCTCAGTGTGAATGGAACATTATATTTATCCTCAAATTTTCCTTTCGTTTGAATAACCTCAGCATATACATAGACTCCTTATTTCTTCTCTTCCCCTTCTTTCTTCTTCTGATAGATTACTGGAACTATGTACCTTACACCATCATTTCTGCCTTCTATAGATTTGATATATCCAACTGTTCTCCATCTGAAAGGATTGGATAATTCCACTCCCTTCTATTACCTTCCACTTTCTTGATCATTCCCCATACATCATTTATATTTGTCATGAATCCCGCTTCCTGAGTCTGTTTTCTGCCTGTATTCTGTCCTGGAGTCTGTTTTCCTGTGTTTCCTGAATGCACCCTGTCTGGTTGCCTGGCGACGAAGCAAGATCTGACACCTGCATCTCGTCAGCTATCTGCACACCTGGTCCTGATCCTCACCTCCACACTTCATAAGCTCTGACCTGACATCCATTCCCTGCCGGATCGTTTGCCACCTACAGTATGTTGTGCCTGCGTTTAAGCCTCTGTTTTCTGAGAGTTAGTTTAGCTGCTCTGTTATTTCTGATTGCTGTGAACTTACCTACTTTTCTACTGTCTGCAGTTACTCTCCCGGACTCTACGCTCCACCCCTGCCTGGTTGTCTGTTGCTCCAGAAACAATGTTGGATCTGTTCATTCCCTCCTAACCTACTCACCTCCGCCGCCTCCTCCGACACCTGGATTCCCCTGCTTCCACATTCATATCACTGAATAAATACTCACCTTCATTCAACTCACCTTGTCCTGGTCTGCTTCTGGGTTACGCACTAGGAAATCTTGACAGAACGATCCGGCCAAGGATGAACCCAGCGGACCTGGACTCAGTTCGCTGTGCCATTTCCCAACAAGGGAATATGTTGGGACAACACAGCACGGCGCTACAGGAGATTGCATCTTCGGTTCGGAACCTTTCTGCCAGTCTGACGAGTATCCAGGCTCAGCTCAGTTTACTGGCTGAGACTCCACCACCTGTTACACCCCCCACGCCTGCCGCTTCTGGAGCCGTTTTCTTCCGTGAGCACCAAGGTACCGACACCAGAGAAGTACGAAGGGGATTTGGGACAATGCCATGCTTTTCTCATGCACTGTGGATTAGTCTTTCATCTACAGCCCACCTCTTACGCCACAGACAAGGCCAGGATAGCCTTTGTAATTGAACTGCTGCGTGGTAGAGCTCTGGATTGGGCTTCAGCCCTGTTGGAACGACAAGACACCTGTTTGGCTTCATACCAGGAGTTCACGGCAGAGATGAGGAAGCTTTTTGACCATCCAGTCCAAGGTAAAGATGCAGCTAAACGGCGGTATTCTCTCCGTTAGGGATCTTGCAGTGTTGCAGATTATGTGATTGAATTCAGGACATTGGCTGTAGAGAGTGGGTGGAATGGGGAGTCACTACAAATGGCTTTTTATCAGGGGTTGAAGGAGCAACTTAAAGATGAACTGATTTCTTATCCTGAGTCCAGTGATCTGGACAGTTTGGTTGCATTAGCTATTTGGGTAGATAACCTATGTCGTGAGAGAAGGAGGGAGAAGCGAGGGGGGTCTTCCAACCAGTCCACTACTCTGTTACCATCCAAGTCTGGGAATAGACAAGAATGAGCCGATCTTTCTTCACCACACAAGAGTAAAGGAGAGTTTCAACCGTCTGTTTCTGAAACCATGCAGCTGGGGCGGCACGGGTTAACCAAGGAGGAGCGCCAACGTAGACGTGAGACCAACAGCTGCCTCTACTGTGGTAACCCGGGGCATTACGTCTCCACTTGTCCCCAGCGCCCGTTAAACTGCCCGGCTCGTTAAGTTTGGGAGGACTTTTAACGAGCCAGTTACAATCTCCCAACGTCTCTGTCAGAGTTTTCCTGCTACCCTCATGAACGATAGTCTTACTGTGGAGATAAACGCTTAAGTCGATTCAGGGGCCGATGACAGCTTTTTGGATGTTGACTTGGTGGAGCAGCTGGCGCTGTCCAAGGAACAATGGAAGCCATGGAAGCTACCACTCTGAACGGCAAACATCTGGAACATATCACGATGAGAACTGAACCTGTTAAAATGTTGCTGTCAGGTAATCATTCGGAGCTAATCTCCTTCTTCGTTCTGCCATCTCCCCGTGCCCCCCTGGTTCTTGGATATCCCTGGCTGAAGGAACACAATCCCACATTCGACTGGGTCACAGGCAAGGTAACTAGTTGGAGCATGGAATGTCATGCTAACTGCCTTAAAACTGTCTGTTCTCATTCTGTTCCCAGTCAGGTCATTGAGTCTGCTCCCCCAGATTTGTCCCTAGTTCCTGAAGCCTATCACGATTTGGGTGAGGTGTTCAGCAAGCAGAAAGCTCTGTCTCTTCCTCCCCACCGACCATGTGACTGTGCTATTAATCTGATCCCTGGTGCTGCTTATCCCAAGGGACGTTTATACAGTATCTCTCGACCTGAACGCGAAGCCATGACATGAGACCTACATAAAGGAGTCCCTAGCTGCCGGCCTCATTCGTCTCTCGTTATCACCCCTGGGAGCTGGATTCTTTTTCGTGAGTAAAAAGGATGACTCTCTTCGACCCTGTATTGATTATTGGGGTTTGAATGATATTACTGTCAAGAACAAGTATCCCCTGCCCTTGATGAACTCTGCTTTCGACTCCTTACAGGGTGCTACTGTGTTTACTAAACTGGACTTACACAATGCCTATCATGTCAAGCAGGTCCTGCAACAATTATTGGAGAAACGCCTGTTTGTGAAAGCAGAGAAGTGTCACTTTCACGCCCACACCACATCCTTCCTCGGATACATCATCTCCAAGGGAGAGATTAAGATGGACCAAGAGAAGGTTAGGGCGGTTCTTGATTGGCCCCAACCCAGTAGGAGATTGCAGCTCTAGAAGTTCCTGGGGTTTGCGAACTTCTATCGAAGATTCATCCGTGATTACAGCCGGGTGGCCGCTTTAACTGCCCTGACTTCTAGCATCAGAAACTTCTGTTGGACACCTGAGGCGGACCAAGCATTCCTGGATTTGAAGAGCCGATTCACCGCCGCCCCTATCCTCTCTCAACCTGACACGTCCCGTCAGTTCGTGGTGGAAGTGGACGCCTCTGATGTGGGGGTTGGGGCCATCTTGTCCCAGCGAAGCTCCACAGACAGTAAGCTCCATCCCTGTGCCTTCTACTCCCGTCGCCTGTCGCCTGCGGAAAGAAATTATGATGTGGTTAACCGGGAACTTCTCGCTGTGAAACTCGCCTTGGAGGAGTGGCGCCACTGGTTGGAGGGGGCGGAACAACCGTTTGTCTGGACGGACCACAAGAATCTTGCTTATGTGCAACCTGCTAGACGTCTCAACTCCCGTCAGACGCCTTGTCCCGGATGTTCTCAAAGACGGAGGAGAGTGGGGCCAAGACTGAGACTATTCTACCCCGGGATATCGTCGTTGGAGAAGTTACCTGGAAAATTGAGGAGGAGGTTATGGCGGCCCTTCGGACGCAGCCCGGTCCCGGTAACGGTCCAACCGGTCGGTTGTTTGTGCCAGAGTCTGTCCGTTCTGCTGTCCTCCAGTGGGCCCACTCCAACAAGGCATCTCAGTAAATATGACAGTTGCTTACAGCATGTACATGAGTGCATTGAGAAAAGCAAGGCGGGACAGGGAAGAGGTTCATTTGTGACCTTAATGTCCAAAACAACTATGAATTCGGTTGTGGAGTCTATCCGGCAACTAATCAAAGTGAGTGTTTCTTCTGAAGTCATCCAGGCTACAATGTATTAAGTACAAATCAATACAACACAAGACATAATATCAAAAGATCAGTGCAGTGTTATAGTCCGCTATGTCACTGACAGCATTCACGAAAAGCTACTGGCAGTTGTTGAATGCGAATCGTCATCAGGAGAAGACTTTCAGAAATTTCTTTAACAGACGTAGGACTCTTGCAAAATCGATGTGAAGAATTACATTGGGAATTCAACAGAAGGAGCTGCAAATATGCAGGTAAAATACAGAGGGGGTTGTCTGCATGTCTGTCGAAGGAATCCCCAAACCAAGTTCATGTGTGGTGCTACGCCCATGTCGTGATAGCAGCAGCATAATTATTTTGGTTGGTTAATGACATTGCAGTGAAAAAAACTCTGAACACTGAACATCTGATGTGGTGTGCACATTTAAACACAGGATCCAGTGCCGTTCCAAGGTTTTATTGTTGTCAATGCAGGGAAAAGGTTTACACTGGTTGCAGGTGAACAATGGATGGTGGATGGATGGATGACACTTAACCCATGGGCCACAGTCCTCTAGGTAGTTGGGGGTCCATTATAAGTACTATGGTTCCTTCCTTCCTTATGCCATTTATTTTGTACCTGTAGGTTGGGACGGTAGTTTTTGATGAAGCAGGACCAAAAGTGATTGGCTAGTATTTGACTATGCCTCCATTGTCTCCGTCCAAGCAAGATGAGAAGGAGATTTGGAGTTATTGGGTCAGGGTCTGCTATGTCAGAAGATGCATGTTTGGAATTTAGGATTCCCTCTATCTCCACTAGCATGGTTTGTAAGACTAACTTAAAAACAGTCTGACTTCCCACGGTCACCCTGAGAGCAGCCTTAATGGACCTGATTTCCCTTTCCCACGTTCGCCCAAAGTGAGGGGCATTTGGAGGATTAAAATGGAACTTTATTTTGGATTTACTTAGCTGTTCTCTCAGGTGCGGATTCATGGTTGCAAATGCATCAAATACCCTATCAGGTCCTGGTTAAAAGAGTGGCTTGTCATAATCCTTAATCAGAAGTTGTGTTAGATGATGTTTAGGGTCAAGCACTATGGGATGGATGGTCTCAGGTTCAAGGTCTTTACTCTGTCGAAGTCTGATGACTCAGGGGACAGAGGTAACTGGCGACTATGTAGGAAAATTTCTTTACCAGATTTGAGTGCCTGAAATTCCTCTGGGAAATTTTCAATTTGAGCGTGTAAAATTAGGGCAGTTTCTGCTTTAGATCTTGATAAGCCAGTGAGTTCAGAATTTGAATGACAGGTCAAGTTTTGCATTGTTTTGTTACTTACTTTGTGACAACTCTAAATTACACCTACTTGGGAGACAGAGGAAAATTTGGCTAGCCGGCTCAACTGCAACCAAGAAAAATTATAGCTCAGCGCTTGCTTTGTATAAAACAGTGGTTAGCGTATTTTCTAGACATAGTTATGCTTGAGCTCTCTACAGCAAGGATTAACAACGCCAGATCATCAACTATCAGCCTATGGGAAAGCGCAGGAGCACAAATATCAGACTTAATGACCTCAACCCCACAAGAACTAGAGGAGAGTGATTAGGCAAGTTGTGGTTTCTGTTTGTTTTGTTTTCCTTGAGACCACAGAGAGTGGGTGAGGGTCTTTGTTTTTGTTCAATTTGTGTTTCTTTGTTCTGTGCTCCATCTGACGTTATCTGTCACATATTGTGGATATTGTTTTGTTTGTCTGAAGGTGCTAATAATTTTTTTTTTAAATATATCACAAAAACCAAAAAAAAAACTAAATGACATAGACGGACTTGGCCCACTGTCTATTACAGATACATAGTACAGATGTCAGGCTCTACATCCACCAGATATCCTTTATACCGTCTGCAGATGTCAGGCGCTATTACTGTATGTTTTCCTGACATCTGATATACCTCGTGCGGAAGCCAGTTTATGTCCCTTATTCTTTAAATACCTTTACTTAATAAATGTTGATAAAATAAATCATTACATATTACTTATCTTAGTACATCAAGAAGATTTTAGATATGGGCCTAATTAGCATTTTACCGCTGCTTTATAATAAAATATAGGCTACAGTCCAATAACACCATAGTCTAATCTGTAGAAAATCATAGCATTATCTAGAAGATGACAAACAATTATTAAACAAATTACTTGAAAACATCTTAATGTAGGATCACTGGTATAAATGTAACTAACGTACCTTAAAGCATCAGTGAGTATATCACAATAACCTGTATTAATGATATTTAAGCATTAGAAATCAAAATAAGGTTCGGCTCTTGAAGTGAATTGGCTACGACCACTGTTTGAATAGCAAAAGCAGTATCGAAACATTTATTTTAACATTCCACAAAGATTGTGAATCATACATAGAAAATACAACAACAACAACAATCAGAAATCCCCCCAAAATAGTCAGTCAGTTTAAAAGAAAAATCAGTCCAGTCAATTAGTTCAATGTTCAACTCAGTTGAGTTTCAGTTCAGTTCCTGTGTGGTTTGTTGAATAAAAGGCCTTGTTTCAAATCACTACAGTGTGTGATAACGTTGGAGATCTCATAATCTTATCTGTATGATGTATCCAAAAGCGTGCAGTCCACCAGCTTGGCGGGTTGATGGCCACTAGTTACAGTCACACTCCAGAATCGCCGAATCACTGGCTCGCCGTAGAATCTCTCTCACTCTCTCTCTCTCTTTCTCTCAACAGTTGCAGAATATGCACACAAAAAGAAAACAATCTGCATACAGCAATGCAAAATATCTAATTAGTAGCTGTACATGGCTTTATCACTAACACATTCAAAATCACTGTAACTCAAATTATATATCACTCAGTTTGAACATGAGCATAATGCACTGTGTAACATACCACCTCAAATATGACTTAAGACACAGTCAGTAAAAATACACGTGAATAGTGCAAAGTGCTACATTTTACAGATTCAGCATGTCTAATCTAGAAAGTTACTGAACTCACTAAAATCATATAGCCACGAATAGGACGGCAAAAGACGTTGCAAACATTATTTATGATGGCTCTAAGCCTCAAAACATTAGCCCGTTAGAGTAACCTCGTAGCTGAATAAACATACATGAATTCACGTTACGCCATCTCATCATTAACAACGCACATGTATGTACGTAAAATGGCGTTCCAAATTGCAACGGTAGATTAGAAAAGATAAACATATCATCTCTGACTGTTTTTTAGGAATAGCAAAGTAACATAAATGCACATAGTACAGAATTAGTAGAATAGCTTATCTTTCTGGTTTTAATCAAACTAAGGTGGCATGCTAGCAAGTAGTTTCCCTCCTGTAGTGATGTGCGGATCGATACTAAAGTATCTATTTACGATCCCAACGTCTCCTGCTCTAGTATGGATTCTCATATAAAAAGATCGATATTTAAACTCAGTAATTTGGAGTGAGTGTTTATGTTATCATAAGTAACTTTTGTACTTTACTGCACTATTGGCTGCGCTGGTGATGGGCGGCGCGCTGCAGCAGCCCTTCTTTAATTTCCAGCTACGAAGACTGCAGACTGCAGAGTGACTATGGCTGACCGCAAAAGGAGTCATGTCTGGCTGTATTTTAGCTGTAAAGACAGCAGTGACGCTGTGTGTGATGTGTGTGGAAAGAGTGAAATACAGTGGTAACACTACAAACCTCGCTAAACATCTGAGGTTAAGTCATAAGAGTGAATATGATGATATAATGACGCGGCGGTCTGAGGAGGAGGTCCAGGGCGAGAACACGCAAGGTGCTAGGGCAAGATAGACTTCAATCAGTGAGTCATTTGGCAGCAGCGGCAGAAGTTATCCAGGTACAGGGAGATAGAGTGATAGTCGCGTTATCACTGACTGTGGGAAAGTTATTCACGTCTGTTAAGGCTTTAGTTTTTTAATGTTCAAGAGTTCCCCGGAATCCCAGCATTCTTACAACAAGCATTAGCTTGTTGTCAGAAAGCAGTTTGTTCAAATAGAAAATACTAGTGAAACATGAAGTAAGCTATCCTAATGAAATAAATGCAACAATGAGTAGCTTTCCCGAGATCAGTGCTAAGAATGTATTGAGAGAGGCTGCATAAAGCCCATAGTTAAAACTAAGAGAATTTAGAGGGATCTTTTTCCTCCCCCTGGACATCATACTGTACAACAACTCATAGTCATGGCAGGGAGGACAATAGACAAAAGAACAATTTCTACCTCCATCTGTGAATAAGGACAGTTTTCAGAACAGGCTCAGGTTTAACATTTTCAGGAGAGCCTATTTTTATTTAATTTTTTTGTAAACATGAATGTTTTGTGAAAACAATTGGAGTTAACGGTTTTCAGCGGTGCCTGATTTACATGTGTTGTAAAGAACAGCAAAAAGTGGATATTGTTAAGGTTAAAAGTCAAATTATTTTTATTTGTGTGTAATTTTCAACCTGTTTTACTGTACAAGTCTGAGATTTTCTTTATAATTAAATAATATGTGAGTAGTTTATTGTCTTGTCATTATGCAGCTATAATTTGGAATTGCTAAGCCTACAGCCTACTTTTTTACTTTACTTTAAACTAGTTGTCACATCACACTACAAATAAAATACATAAAAAGTATTGGTATTGGTATCGGCAATACCAGCCTGGGTATTACTTGGTATCAGATCGAATAGGAATTAAGTGGTATCGCACATCACTACCCTCCTGTTGTACTCACCGGAGATTCTTAACTTATCCGAAGGAGAAAAAAAAGTGTCAACGGCAGTTCACGATAACTAAGGCTTCTTGACACTTCTACTGACTAATACCAACATTGTGTGTTAACCATGTGTTAAGTGGTATGTTTCACTAAAGTTATCTCACTCTGCCTTCATCTAACGATTCACTTGACGAGAAGGGAAAAAGGAAAAAAAGAGTCATTGCTCTTCTTTAGCAACACAACACAGTGGTTCAGCCAACAAACATGAAGCAGCGCCATCTAGGGGAATAGAGAATCACAGCAATTACAATACGTTGGCCCTGTGCATTTTAGGTCATGCCTTAATATATCAGAAGACCTTTATGTTAACTTTAGTCCCTCCCAAATTGATAATTTTGTAGACTGTGCTACGGCCTCGCTACGGACAACTTTAGACTCTGTTGCTCCTCTCAAAAAGATGACGATGAAAGTAGCTGTGATAAAACCTCTCCTGAAAAAAACCATCCTTGATCCTGAGGTCTTAGCCAACTATAGACCTATATCTAATCTCCCCTTCCTCTCCAAAATCCTTGAGAAGATAGGCGCCAATCAGTTATGTGATTTTCTACATAGCAATAGCTTATTTGAGGACTTTCAGTCAAGATTTAGAATGCATAATAGCACAGAGACGACACTGGTGAAAATTACTAACGATCTTCTAACTGCTTCAGACAAAGGAATTGTCTCCATACTTGTCTTACTAGATCTTAGTGCTGCATTCGACACTATTGACCATACCATCCTGCTACAGAGACTGGAACACTTTGCATTAAAGGAATCGCACTAAGCTGGTTTAAGTCCTATTTATCTGATCAATATCAATTTGTTAATTTTAACAATAAATCCTCCAGGTACGCTAAAGTTAGCCATGGTGTTCCACAAGGCTCAGTGCTTGGACCTTTATATATTCACCTTTATATATGCTTCCTCTTGGTAATATTATTAGGAATTATTCAATTAACTTTCATTGTTATGCGGATGACACCCAATTATACCTATCAATTAAGCCAGAGGAAACCAGTCAGTTAACTAAACTCCAAGCATGCATCAAAGATATAAAAGCATGGATGACCTACAATTTTCTGATGTTAAACTCAGACAAAACTGAAGTGATTGTGCTGGGCCCTAAACACCTCCGAAACTCATTATCCAAAGATATAGTTACTCTGGATGGTACTTCCCTGGCCTCCAGCACTACTGTCAGAAATCTAGGAGTTATTTTTGATCAGGATATATCCTTTAACGCCCACTTAAAACAAACCTCAAGAACTCTTTTTTCACCTTCATAACATTGCCAAAATTAGGAACATCCTATCTCAAAACGATGCAGAAAAACTAGTCCATGCATTCGTTACTTCCAGGCTGGACTATTGTTATTCCTTGCTATCAGGATGCTCAAATAAAACCGTTAAGACTCGGCAGCTGATCCAGAATGCTGCAGCGCATGTTCTGACAAGAACTAAAAAAATAGATCATATTTCTCCTGTATTAGCTTCTCTGCATTGGCTTCCTGTAAAATCCAGGATTGAATTTAAAATCCTTCTCCTGACATACAAAGCTCTAAATGGTCAAGCACCATAATATCTAGAAGAGCTCTTAGCACTAGAGCACTGCGCTCCCAGAATGCAGAGTTACTTGTGGTTCCTAGAGTCTCTAAAAGTAGAATGGGAGCCAGAGCCTTCAGCTATCAGGCTCCTCTCCTGTGGAACCAGCTCCCAGTCTGGGTCCGGGGGGCAGACACCGTTACCACATTTAAGAGTACACTTAAAACTGTCCTCTTCGATAAAGCTTATAGTTAGGGAGTGAGGAGTTGCAGAGTCCGCCTAACCCGGCCCACCTGCTTCTTGTCATAGTCGTCAGATTCATCTACCATATAATCAATAATATAATCAAAGTAGAGGGAGACAGGTCAGTACACCCCGATCTTGTTGGGGAGAGTTCTAGCCTGACCAGGCTCCTCTCCTTAACCTGTCTCTCTTAAAGGGGTGATAGAATGCAAAACCGATTTTACCCTGTCATAGTTGAATGAGGACAGTTCGGTGGGTAAATAGGACATACATAGAAGCTCAAAATCCCATTGACACCCCTTTACTATGAAAATCTCATATTTTGAAACTGCCGCTGAAAACGGGCGAATCCCAACAAAGCTGGAAGTTGACGTCAACCTCCCAAAAACCGGAACCTTTGTCAGCCCATGGGTGTGTAAAGAGAACGGTCCACGCTCAACATTTACATAGGCTACACAACTGACCTGAGATCAGGTAGTCTTCTGAATCTAGCTAGGTCACGCAGATCTCTGCTATTCCATTACAAAATTCACTTCTGAAACTTTTTTATGCGAGAAATCAACCATATAAAGCTCAAATATGGGCCGCTTTACGAAAATGGATGGCTAATTGCAAATTTTCTCCGACTGTGTGTCGGAGTTTAGTGCAGGTGTTGGTGCTGCCTGGGTTGCTACATCGCCGCCCTGACCGCAGTGTCAGCGAGCTTGTTACCGCAGCCCGCAGGTTCCAGTTAATCTTATAATGGGTATGTGTGTTGAGTTATTTAAACAAACAATCGGGGAAATAAACGCCTCTTGTCCGCGAGTCTCATTGATAGAGCCGCGGTGAGATGGAGTCCATCAATGAGAGCTAGCTAGCCTCCTCCTAACTCTGACATTCACAAAAATACATTCAATTGAAATCCGAAATCGGACAAGTGTTAGCTAAGCTTTGTAAGACCTTGAGGAACCTGTAATATTCATGCCGTGACGAAATTCAAACTGTAAATATACTTTAGTTATGCGAAAGTGAGCAAGCTGCGATATTTCCCCATTGTAATGAATGGGACATATAGCAAGCAGCTGCTCGTCCTACAAAGATGCCTTGCGTTCATAAAAATGCCTTAAAATCAAATCGGACACAACGGTTAGCTTTATAAGACATTGGGGAATGATGTTATATAAGTGGCGTGACGAAATTCAAACTGTAAATATAATTTAGTTATGGCGACAGTGTAGCTAGCTAGCTGCAGTATTTCCCCATTGTAATGAATGGGACATATAGCAAGCAGCTGCTCGTCCTACAAAGATGCCTCGCGTTCATAAAAATGCCTTAAAATCAAATCGGACACAACGGTTAGCTTTATAAGACATTGGGGAATGATGTTGTATAAGTGGCGTGACGAAATTCAAACTGTAAATATAATTTAGTTATGGCAAAAGTGTAGCTAGCTAGCTGCGGTATTTCCCCATTGTAATGAATGGGACATATAGCAAGCAGCTGGTCGTCCTACAAAGACGCCTCGCGTTCATAAAAATGCCTTAAAATCAAATCGGACACAACGGTTAGCTTTATAAGACATTGGGGAATGATGTTATATAAGTGGCGTGACGAAATTCAAATAAAATTCCATAAATATATTAGAGTTATGCCGGCAGCTGGCCGCGGAGCCCCGTAGTGCAGTATCCACAAAGGGTGACTTTGCGCTGGGTATGGAGCCCAGCAGGCTGCCGCTTTCTCGTCAGACTGTGTGGAGCTCCTAAAGTCCGACACGTCTTACCAAATTTGCAATTAGCCATCAATTTTTGTAAAACGGCTCATATTTCAGCTTTATATAGTTGATTTCTCGCTTAAAACAGTCTCAGAAGTAAATTTGGTAATGAAACATTGCAGTGTCTGGAATATGAGATTCTGTCGCTTCTCTAATGTATGTGTATTGGGGATTCGCTCAACCAATCAGCGCGCGTCCCTAATGTCTGCTTATGGCAAGTCGCTCAACCAATCAGCGCGCAGCTCATCTAAATATTCATGACCATACCATATTTGGAAGAAAAGCTCTTGTTACAAATGGGGCCAAAACACAGGGATGCATAAGGGCCAGTAAAATATCAACCAGGCCATTTTCAGCCCAACCAATGTTACATACCCCATTAGGAGACCATAAGGAACAGTGTGAAATACCCTATATAATCATTCTATCACCCCTTTAAAGGTGCTCTAAGCGATGTTGGGTGACGTTACTTCTTGTTGACGTTCAAAGTATTTTCAAACAAAACAAAGACTAGCTCGCTCCTCCCTCCTCCTCATCCTGGTCCCTCCCTTCTGTGCTTCAGAAGAATTTACTACCCCCACCCCCAAATCCTTCTTGTCCGTTATTGGCTTAACGCTGCTGTTTGTGTATGCTTGCATAGTCCAGGTTGGACCACTTTGTTTTTGTTGGCGTGTGTGGACCCTAGGCTGTCTACAGAGACCGCGTTTTTTTACAGTGTGTTCAGGGGACCGGCAGCTCGCGCATAGTGAGGAGAGGTGTGCTGTATGTGACAGAAAATGTTGTAGCCTAAAAAATGCGTGACATCGCTTAGAGTACCTTTAATTATGCTGTTATAGTTTTAGACTGCCGGGGGACTTCCTTTGACACACTGAGCTTCTCTCTCCTCTCTCTTTCCATCTGTGTGCTCCCATGTTCCAGAAATGTTTGTTACTAACCTAGCTCTGGGGAGCTTATTCCCCGGAGTCCATATGTTTTCTTTTCACCCAGCATGTTTCCTTCAATTAGGGTGGCCCCTAAATCATGGTTGCAGCCTGTTGCCGTGGTCCTGCTGTGCACCCTGCTGTGCCCGGTTACACCTGCTACGCTCTGCAGTGCCCTGCTATGTCCTGCTGCATCCTACTACATCCTGCAGTGCTCTGCTACGTCCTGTGACGCTCTGCTATACCCTGCTACATCCTGTGACACCCTGCAGTGCCCTGCTATGCCATGAACTACTACAACTACTATTTCTAGTCACTGATCCATTATCTTTATTGTGACTATTATTGCCACTGTTCATCTCACCCCCAACCGGCACCATCAGACACCGCCTACCAAGAGCCTGGGTCTGTCCGAGGTATCTTCCTAGAGGGAGTTTTTCCTTGCCACTGTCGCACTGAATGCTTGCTCTTGGGGGAATTACTGTAATTGTTGGGTCTTTGTAAATTATAGAGTGTAGTCTAGCCCTTCTCTATCTGTAAAGTGTCTTGAGATAACTTGTTATGAATTGATACTATAAATAAAATTGAATAGTTGTTTTCATGAACTTCCTGTTTTATTTTGAATTCCACTGTTTGGTTACATCCTCGGTCACTTGTCTGTCTTTGTTTGTTTCCCGCCTTTTCTGATTGTTCAGCCCCACCCTGATGTCTTCCACCTGTTTTATCGCCTGTCTGTTGTTAGTGTTTGTTACCCTGTGTATATAGTCTCTGTGTTTCCCTTGTTGGATTATTATGTTACGTTTCGTTCTGTGTGCGGCATGTGTTCCTGGTCTGTGTTTTCAGATACTATTCTGTTTTTCATGTTTTGTCAAGTGGTGTACTGTGTGTACCTGCTCGTTCCTGGCTTCCTTGCTTCCTGCTCGTTCCTGGCTTCCTTGCTTCCTGGCCTGCGTTCTTTTTGGACTACCCATTTGTAAGTTTTGCTCTGCAATCCTCTTCGTTTTTGGTTCTTGGTCTTCCTTAATAAACATTTTACTCTGCATTTGGGTCCAAGCCTCATCTATCCCTGACAAAGAGGAGGCCAGCATCGATTTCTCACTCTAGCATACACTTTACTCCTCTATATGATAAGGTAAGTGCCATCCATATATTAGAACAAAATGGAAATTAAACTGATAAATGACAGTAGATGAGTTATCATGATTCTAATTTGACCGATTTTAATTTAGCTACGTTGAAAGTAAAAAGACTTTAAGTGATAGAAGTAGCTAGCTAAACTAGCTAGTTGACACCGAACTGCTGCGATAATAAAGTGTAGTGTAGTTAGCTAAGTAAAAGTTGATGAGAAGACTTTTTTTTTTCAAACTTTAGATGCCAAACTTTTAGCTTACAGCTTGTGCTACCTCAGAAAAAAGGTTCAAATGAAGCGGTATCAGAACCATACGCTAGGCTTTGAGGTGAACTGGATAGCTAGCTAGCTCAATGTTCCGGGCACATTCAGAGAAGCTAGTAACCCACATTTGTGATATATATCGAAAGTGCAGTTCTTTGTTGCTGTCTTTGGTTAGCTAGTTATTTTAATCAGAAACAGGTTAAGGTCTCATGAAATAGATTTTTGTCAAAGTAAAACTCACACACTGTGAATGATTTTAAGATAAATCAGCCAACCAGAACAATTCCAATAGGTCAACTGCAGTAAGATGTTTCTAAACATATTTTAAAATAGAGGGGTAGCCTACAGAAAATAGCCATACAGTATGATATTTTTTGTTGTAAAAAGCTATGATCTATGTTCAGGAATGTCTTCATTGGTGAAGTTCTGGAGGGAAAGTTGGAGACCAGTAAAATGGTGACCGTCCGGTTTGGCGAATTTGAGGCCTGCGTGCCATCAGTTTAGGGAAGCTCTTGAGGAGCAAGAAGCAATGATTCTGATGGTCAGCCAAGGAAATGAGGTCCTTGATACAGAGGGCACCAGGGGTGAATAGGAGTCCATTCAAATAATTTACCTACACCTACAATTGTTTTTGAAGATGTTAATTCTCATCACGTTCTGGTATTTGTCATTGCAGGATCATCGTTTTAGAAATAAAATTCCAGGAATTCCAGGTGTTTGCCGTGCCGGAGAATCAGTTGGGTCATCTACCGGCCAACGAGAGGAAGAGACTGAGGTAAATGGACCATACTGATCGTTTTTATGTGTGTAGCAAAAGGCCCAAAATAAGGCAACAGTCATCTCCTTTTCTCATCTCCCTACTTCACCTTTGGGCTGATGGTGGAATTTCTAAATGTGAATTAAAAATGTTTTTCAGTCGGTGCGACGATACTGCCTCTGTGATTGCCGAGATAGAGGAGGTGGTTGAGGCAGCCCAGGAGCTGAAGGAGGTGACAAAGGTCATCAAGGAATTGTGTGGCGCGTCTGCGCGGTCAACTGTCCTGGTGCTGGCCAAACCAGAGGTGACAACCATAAGGGCGGCATTTGGTTGTCTCATTTGCAATGGTTGGTGATGTTTTTGCCTTTCTCACTCATTAAATTGACTGCATTGTCAGGGAATGAGCTATATGATTCAACTGTTGGACTCCCAACACTTATTATACAGTTCCACTTGAAAGTTTGTGAACACCTTGGAATTATCTGGTTTTCTGCAAAAATGTGTCACTAAATGTGATCTGATCTTCTTCTAACTCACCAGTTTAACCAAACACAATGTGCTGAAGCTAATTGTGCAAAGGAATACTTGTCTGTCATGTCTTTGTTGAAAACCTTCACAAAACATCCAAAGTGCCAGTGGCAAAAATAAGTGAACCCTTGGAATGAATAACTGTTTAAGCCTCGTTTGACAGCAATAAGCCTCAATCAAGTGCCCCTCTTAACTGTCAGATAATGAACAATGCCCAAGTGGTATTTTAACCCATTCTTTCTTCAATTCAGCCAGTTCAATGCTATGTTTCATGCAGTCCACAAATCAGCTCTAGACCACACATTATTTAAGTCCATATTTGTTAACTTTCAATCAAAATTTGCTTCATTTGAAGGAATTAAATTTGGGGTTCACTTACTTTTGCCACCACAATTACAAATGTTTTGGGAGGTTACTCAACAAAGACATTAAAGACAAGAAAATATTTTTGCGCGATTAGCTTCAGCATATTGCATTTGTCAATACTAGTGACTTTGAGGAAGATCAGATTATATTTCATGAACAATTTATGCAGAAAACCAAATAAATCAGGGGTTCACAAACTTCTGAGTGCTACTGTATTATCCCACAAATAGCACACTACATTTCGAGTCCTGTGAATAAATGAAACTAATAAAACAAATTATTCAATGTATTTCACAGGTCTTGCTGTTAGACCAGTGTTTGCCACATGCTGCGGGAGCATTATTGGGTGCCAGAGGTCTGTTTGTGTGTGGACACAAGAACGACCTTCATGCCCAAAATGTCGGGCAGTTGCAGTGGAAAGCTGCAGCCATGAGGTAGCAGGGCTGTCAGAGGCATTGGCCCAATTTGAAAAACAATAAATTAATTCCTGTTCTTGTCAAATTTGCTTTTTTTTGGTCTAATTTGCATTAAATTTAATGTTTTCACAAAAGCATTCTGTTTCCCATTTGGTGAAAAATTAAGTGTAAGATAACAATTGCAATATGAAGATTACGAAATGTTAGGAATATGTAGTTTAAAAGAAAACATGTCATAGTATTGTATTCAAACCAGCAGGGATGCTGAAACTAAGCACATATGGGACAAAGAACAGGTACTATGTACCGTATTTCCTCAAATAAAAGCCGGGGCCTTTATTTACCTGAAGGTACCAGCCTTGTATTTGAAGCAGGCTTCTATTAGAAGCAGGCCTTTATTTCTAATTCCATCTGTTTGATAAGTATAATTGTTTTAAATGCAAAACCATAGCATTCCAGTGGATAGAGATCATTCATTTTTTAAGAAACCTTTGCAAAAATATCCTAACAGCCAGAAGGCGACAAAGCAGTTTGGATCAGAATTAATCAAACACCACCATTATGTCAGTTTGAACCCTGTAAATGTACCGGGTATTTATTTCAAATACAGGTACTACGGTATTGCTGGTATATTACAATAAGAGCATACAGTCGTTGCTGGTTTGTAGCACACCAGTATCTGATTAACGTTACAGACCGTAGCTAGCTAGCTTTGTTTCTAGCTCCAGGCTGACTTGTTTCCTCCCACCTCTAGCTAGCTGGCTGTGCTCTGCTCTTGTCGGCTAATCCTGTCAGCTCATCCTTCTGTTTCTTCCAGTATCGGATTCTCCGGGGGTCAATGTCGTAATGTCCCGCAGCTTTTTCACCAGAGTTTTCCTCCGCATACTTTAAAACTTTTTTCGTTTTGTTGTTGAAAAGTCCATTACTCTCTTCTCTGCCAGCACTAAATGAGACCCGTGTTACATCCAAGTAGCTACTGCCATCTATTGGCACCTGTACGTTACTGCAAACTACACTTGGCTGAGTGTAACCAAGGCATGGATGTATTAAGAGAACTGGATACAGTGTTCGGCGGGAAGCCCCGTACGTTCCAATGAGAGTGCTCCAAAGCGCATTAAGACAACATGGAGCTCGGCTTTTCCGCATTCTTGGCCCATGACATCACGGTGGACACGCGCACTAGCAACAATTTGTGTTGTTTTAGCAACCGGTAGCAACATGCTCGTTCATGAGCTTATCTCTCGTGGCTCTTACAAGTGGCGAACTCATGAACTCGCTGTTTTCATTGTCTAAAATATTCACTAGCTAACGTTAAACATTTTGTTTTCGTTGTTCCCGATCAGCGTCTATTGTTAATGATGATAAGCGTTGCCTCGTTGTCACAGAATATGGAATTGTTCCTAGCCCAATGTTTATCCCAAAGAATGCAGGCTACGACAATAGAATATAACTCTACAGGGCTGGTGAGGATTTATTGGCAGGTAAAGTGAGTGATTATTTTGGCCAAACACTTGCAAATCATTCGTTAATGAAGACCCCCCCCCCAAACACTATGGAGGGCGCAGCATCCTTATACAGAGTAAGTGCTGGAGACGATTCCAGAAAACAAGAAAAAGAAAATGCCATCCCAATTATCCATGCGCAGAGACCACAATATTAGCTCAGATCTACATCCTGCGTCTAAAGTAACAACATATCATAAAACGGCAGGCAAATTAAACCGACCAGCAAGGAAACCGCGAACAAGACCAGTCAACAATAAGCAAAAACAGTGGTTTGGATGCATTCTCAACGCCCGTCCTAGCCTAGGGACGTTGACGATTTTATTTCCTCTGGTCAGTTTTCATGAAGCGGGTTCTCCTCGGACACACCGACTTGGGGGGGGGGGCATCCCCACAGTAGCTACAGACATGAAGATACTTACAGTTATACATCCTACAAATATTCTCGTTAAAATTGTGGCATAGAGGAGGACTAAATTCAGACACCTGGGAGCCAGGATTCCGGCTCGGGCCAGGATGGGACAGATGAGATGCAGTTTTAGAGCACAGGGAAGCAGAGTGCGCGAGAGAGCCACAGATTGAGCAGGACAGGACTTTGTGCCCAGTGAAGTGCCTACTTATCAGCGCAAGGTCGACCATGGACCAGTCCAGTCTTTGGTTGAAGCGTTGAATGAACATTGCAGCCTTTGCAGAAAACGACTTCTGATAGTCATAAAATAAAGTTCCACCATAAGAGAGAGCTAGGTCAGCAATAATGAGATAAGGCGAGATAAGTTTCAAGTTCGGCTCTGCAAGTCGGATAGACTTCGCAAATAACGTCTCTATACATTCCAAAGGCTACGTAGAACTTGGAAGGTCAGAGTTTTAAACAGTCTAGGGTCCCCATCTTTTAACGTGACAGATATGTCGCCACAATCTCCAACACGCCGCTCACACAGCTCAGATCCCACCAGAAGTTTAACAAGATTGGTATCATTACCTGCCAAAATCTGTCCCTTCAGCTGATGAGAGATGGCAGCAGACAGTGGGAAAAAGGGCGAGCCCGTGGATAGGGGTACAGCGGTCGCCAGGGTCCTCCTGGGAGCAAACTCTGGGATTACGTCATCACACTGAGTCTGGTGCTGGTGGTGTCGCTGGTCGGAGACGGCGGGAGCGGAACTGAACGCCGATGGAGTGGAGACTAGGGTCGACGAAGACGAAGGCCTGACGGTGGAGTTGTTTTCCAGCGTAGAAATTCTGGCAGTCATATCGAGGAGGGAAGATTGAATGTCGGACAGCGCCATCAGCACTGGGTCACTGGCTGGAGGTGCGAATGTGGCCACCGGCCCGTTTGAGAGCAGCAGCCGTCTCAAGACTTTTCCGCTTCTGAGCGTGCTTTTTACCGGAGGCTCCGGCAGAACGACAGCCGGCGGAAAATTCAGAGAGTCGCAGAGGAGGACGAATAAATCCTACTGAGAGGCGCCGATCGGAGGCTGGATGGTGTCATTAAACAAGGTTTCCAATACCACAATGGTGGTACTTGCCACCAGCTTTCTCCTGGACAAGAATCTTGCTGGACCGCAGTGTACCAAGCAATGTTCTGGTGTCACTTGGTAACAGTGGATGGTGCTGTCCAGGTGTTCGAAGCAATGAATTCAGTGCATTGTGAGTGATGTTATGCTCAACTGCCCATGCAGCCAAATTTTCCTGCGAAGTGTCACTGCCTTCTTCTGTGTCTGACTCTGTCAGTTTCATGTGCATCAAAGAACTCTTCCGTCTCATCGCCAGGTGTTTGGCACTCCATGTCATAAAAGTCGCTCGCTTCTTCATATCCTATACTTACTAACTTACTATAAAGGTAAATTTATAAAGTCTCAAAAATTTGCAAATGATCTGTGTCACCAACAAGAGGAGGAGGTTCTGGGGTCTTGTCAGCTGTACAGCTTCACCTGGATGATCTGGAAATGGGACATCATAAATTACAACATCCTACCAACCTCTTAAAAGTTGATTGAACTCTGAGTTTCTTTTTGCTTGACCTCAGGGTCATGTTGTCTTAAATTGTAGGTGTGTGTGTGTGTGTGTGTGTGTGTGTGTGTGTGTGTATATATCTATCTATCTATCTATCTATATATACTAACCTTTATTTTTATTATCCATTAGCAGTTATGGCACTGTACAGGTATGTAAATCAAGTTAACTTACTGCAAAGGTAAGGTGATTTCATACATATTTGTGTACCTTTTATTAATCTTTTATTTACCTTCTTTGCAGTAAGTTAACTTGACTTACATATGATGATTTACATACCTGTACAGTGCTATAATTGCTAATTAATAATTAAAAAATAAAGTTTAGTTAGTATATATATAAATAAAACAGATAATATATATTACATATACACCACTGGTCAAACCGGTTCCAAACCCCTCTGTTGTTGGAACTATAGACTGTATATATTAGTGGACAGCTCATCCGGTTCGGCAAAGTGCTGCAAATGCGGAAGTGCCTTAAACCTGCATTCTATCTGAATTCCAGCAGGGGGCGACACGTGCGGTTGCAAAAGGAGGTCGGTTTCTGTAGAAGTCTATGGCGAAATGACCCACTTCTCACTTGTTTTATTACCTCAGTAAACATCTTCATGAATAGTTCATGGTCTCAATCGCTAGTTTTAAGTCTTCTGCAACACAGAATGATGTTCATTTTTTGAATTATGGTCTCGTTGATTTTAAAATCGGCGATAAAGCAGGGGGTGTTTTAGGGCGTGGCTATGATGTGATTGACAGTTTGCGGCCTGTCAATCATGACAGAGTAACATTAGCACAGTAGCACGTAAATTTCATTTTGGGGGTTGACGACGCTTTCTTCGTAGTGACTGTGACACTTTGGTCGCCTAATAATGTCTTATTCAGCGTTCGGTTGGACGACAAGACATTCAAAGGAGTCGGCAGTTCAGTTTTTCCGGTAAGTAACGTTACATTTTTTTTTAAATACTGTTTTTCGTTAGCCAACGTTAGCATCCCAATTAATATCAGTTAGCTAGCTAGATTGCACCTTGCTAACCAAGCTAGCGGGCTAACTGATAACCATTAATATTAACAGTCTATGCTGATAACGTTAGGATTCAAATATATATACGGTCTCGCCGGTGATCTATTTTTAACCATATGTGGTGTTATTGCTAATCGATGCGCATGCCTAACCCGCAAGCTAACATTACCATTACATGTAATGGTAGCTAATGTTAGCTTAAAATCAAAACCTGATATAGCTAACGTTATGGTGCAAATTCATATAAACCCTATATTCGCACGGGATTAGAATAATTTTGGGACCGCGTGTGATTTACAAATTACCCCCTCACATATGAGTTTCGTGTGGCGCATTCGCACAGGACAAGCAGAGACTGCTTTTACTTGAATATACTGAAATATATGTTCCTTCCCGAGAGTTGGGCAACGTTACCCGGAGGCGCCCGAAGGACAGGCACATATCCTATCATCCCCGCCACGGGGCACCCACACAGCATCACCGTCACCCTCACCCTCGGACAAAGCGCGTAGACTCGGAGACGGAGGTCTCCGGGCGGGGCAGTGGGCCAGAATATGCGTTTTTGCGATAAAATGTCGCACAAAAAAATATATATATATTATTGTTCTATCTTGGTAAAGCTTCAGTTCTGCAGCCAAACGTATTGTATAAAGCACCAGGTTCAATATTGGAGCGTCACTAAGATCTTTTCTCAAAGAATTCTAAATACATTATTTCAGACTGTTAATGTACCTAACAAGCATGCTGTTGCAGGAGCTATTAACCACTGTTGATGCTGTTACACTGATGTCTTTCTTCCACTTACTGTCTACTAATCTATTTATCGATCTTCTGTCAGCACATTAGTCTGTTTTAAGATGAGTCACATACATGTTACAATCTATATTTACAAGTGCTGTTTATTACCAAAATGTACATATCATTAAAAAAGTGTTGCGTACAATACACATTGTCTAAGATAAATTTGACATGTAGGAGTAGGTTTACTTAACGGAGCACACCGCGGTACTTGTCTGGCATCTGCTGACAAAGCAAGGCACAGCCTGCACCAAAATGCAAATCAACACCACAGAAAATGCACAGGGGTGCTTTACGGCCAAAGGGATGTGGGTAAGCCCTTGTGGAGCACCGTGTGTTTGAAAGTGGATTTTAAAAACACCCCCCTTTTGAAGGCGGTCTCCCTAATACTGCATGTCCTCAACTGAAGCATAGATTCATGTACAAGCTCATATATTAATATAATTCATTGTGATCTACCATGCCTTAACTACATGTTTGTCTTTTACCACAATCAACCTCTGCGTCATATACCGGGTCATGTCATACACCAGGTCGTTCCTCCACTCTGCATCAGATCATAGTCCAGACGACCACAGTTAGTCTTGCTCATGACAAACCTTGCTATCTGTTGAGTCATTTGTGTATTTGCCTGTCCTTATCCTTTCTCTTGTGCCTCAGCTGCCATTGGAACCTGACTCCTGCTACCGCTTCACTCCTGCCATCCACCGGACCAGACACCCACCATCACTGGACCCCCCACCACTAGCCGGCCTACTGACTTCCTCTGATGGACCCGCTCCATCCCAGAAACTTGGACGTGTTTTTCCCCCTCAGAAACCTGGACTCGATACTTGAGTACTTTAAATAAAACCTGTTAATTCACACTCCTGGCTCTGCGTTCTGTCTGCATTTGGGTTCTGTTCACCATTGAAACCTAACAGTTAGCACTTTATAAATATGTATTAGGCATATAATTTAGATATTTTATGTATAGGATTAAACTGTTAGAATTAGATATTGACATTGCATGTCCTTGTATAGTTTTCATACTTTAAAAATGGCAGTGCAGTAAATATAAGGTACATTGATTTAATTATTACATTGAATAAGTTGTTTATTTTTTTCTTTGCAATTTGTGATCATACTTTTGTTATAATGAATTTACAATAACCCTACACATATTAAACAACACCTAGTGCATTTTCAATTACCTACTAAATACTTGACTACTGTATTTCAAAATTAAATATATTCATATAAATTAATCTAAAAGGATTTTGGTGAAGTGTTTTTTAATGGTGATTAACATTGACAAGTACATAAAGAGCACAAACTACATTTTGCTGATCCTTCTTTGTCAACATTCAAGTAAGTATGGTAACATTTAAGAAATCATTTGTTGATTAAAGCCAAAATATACAATTTTAATCAATTACAAATTCTTTCAAATTACCAATGTCTTGTATGACTACAATACTGTATGTTCCTATAGTTACTTCAGAAAAACAACAAATGTAGCTTTAGAAAGACCTTTCTTTCACATTGAAATGGGCATTAACTTCATAAACCACAAACAACACTGGCAATATTTTTAACATTGTTTAAATTGATGAATTAAATAATGTAGTTCACCTTTTACAATCCAGTGTAAATTCCACACATAAATCACTGATTCTTGAGAGTCGGGACAAAACATGTCCCACATAGAAAAGTATAATTTATATAAAAAATGAAGAAATTCATCATGATTGACATACTTACAAAGTTAAATCTAAAGGAAATGTATATACCTATGTGATTTTTAGAATATACTTTTTTTATCTTTTTGGGGAAACATATATATCAAATAAAAAAGAAGGGGTATAAATATAAAAAACAATGTATGAAGTGAACGTCAAACAATATTTTCCATAAAAATCTGCCTATTAAAGTTGTGTCCTCAGTTTCTGTCAACTCCGTCAGATTTTTTCATAAAGCTCATTAAATCAGGAAATAGCATGGTCAGCTTTATTCCTGAGGACCCCTTTTTATCTCTGCCTGTGGTGAATGCAACACTACCACACATGCTCTGGTACGTTATACATTCTTTGATATTTTAGACAAACAATGTCAATATTCCTATTGTCACAGCTGCACCATGTCAATACCATCTTTCTGTTAAGATACTTCTTTTAAACCATAATGGATTGAATTTAAGCATTTTAGTGAGGTTATTGGGACAGCTAGCAACTGAGGAAAAACTAACTAGCTGCAGTGTACAATACATGATTTGGCGGAAAAATACATGCCCTTACATCAACTCCGTCAGACGTCAACTCCGTCAGGTTCTATGTCTGACAGAGTTGACCTGTTGAACTTCATGCCTGGATACTGCAGGTGAAGGTGCTGCTGGTCCTCTTTCATTCCTATTTCTGAAAGAAAGAAAAAGAGTCATCAATTTCCATTTGAGCCCCTCATAGTTAAATATATATGCACACTAGCATGTAACTGTACTTCATTAATTATCTAGGAGAATACAGATGAATAAACAACAGTGTATTGTTCTTTAGTGTAACTTTAATTTAGTTAAATGAGCTTATTTCTGCTAACGTTAGCTCTTAAAAGCATGTAAAGGCTAAATGCACCAACCATAGACTGATGGCGCAAACGGTAGCAAGTCATTATCAGTGCTTTATGGTTATTACAGTTAGCCAAACGTTCTAAGAAACTTGGTTAGACATCTGCTAATAGTTAGCGTTAGATAATGATAAGCATTGACAATCGCCGTTTTGCATTTCGCTGACACTATGTTTAAATTAGGAAAACGTAGTTAAACTTCAATTTGCAGAAAATTAACATTAGCATGTTTTACCATAAGTGGCTAGCTAACATTACAGACAATTTACATGGTAACGTCAGATACATTTACTTTACAATGTGACTCCTCTTGTATGTAATATAACTATGGGACAAAGATATATTTAAAACCTAGCGAAACTCAATCTTACCTTGAATTATGTATGCTTGCGTCCAGATTGCCAGTGAACGTGTGAGTGTAAGCAGCGTTGCCAACTCAAAAAATAAACAAATCTGTCAGATACATAGCCAGATACTGTTAGGGTGTTCGTTTCTTGAGAAAAAGGTAAACAAGTCGCTACAACTTCTCTCCTTCTGTTCAAGATTTATTTCCAAGCAATAAGGCAGAAAAAGGGTACAGGAATACACAGCTGTGGGCAACAGTTTGCTTCGTTCTGAAAACTCTGCAAAATGTGCCCCGAATCCTTTGTCTAGACAGTTTAAATACTATTCTACTCCGGCGCGTTCTTCTCTTATTGGTCCCGGCAGGTGTCAGGTCTTTTTTGTGTATCCAATGGCTTTTCCAGACGTCTCCTGAGGGGAGGGATTCTCCTTGAAACATGATATGCCTAGTTTTTAAATGTTGTATTTAAATGTGTCAAAACTGGTTAAAAGTTCAAACTAAAAGCAAAGATATGATGTATGTTCCTTTAATTTTGGACTGGCATGTTTATCATCTGTCAAGGAGCCTCCCTGATCTTCGCACCTGTTCCAGTCGCACATCTTCTCTCTGGACAAAGAGCTGGCAATGTGCCAGCCTGTAGCACAGCCGGAGACTGCTGACTTGACACAAAACGTAGCTGAGTTCAATAGTTCAGATGACATCATCTTCTAGAACTTTTCACTATGGAAAGTTACTGGGGAAGGCTGTCCCAAAAATGAAATCTTCCCATCAGACACCCTAGCAACAGGCTCTGAAAATTCTCATTGGAGGATTTCTTTCTATGCTCTGTGTTAACCCTTTTTCTGCACTATGAGTCAAATTGAAACATTCCATTACATAGAAAGAAAGTTATTGAAACTGATTGATCATATAATCATTAGTGATTGCATTTACTTGGGCCTTGGTGTGGCTTGTTTTGTTGAACTTAGGCACATGTTATTAACTGTTTTTAATTCTTCACAATTCCCATGGATGTATTAAGAGAACTGGATACAGTGGGCCTAATTTACTAACACTAGCGCAGTTTGCGCGAGTTCGGTAATAGCGCACGCTATGCTTCCACATTTTGCGTAGTATTTATCAACCCTAACACCCATCAGGCAATCAGCTTCTTTCTCCGCCCACTATACCGTAGATTGCGCTGTAGCAAGGCGGTACTTGTGCTATGATATGGCTGAGTGCAGACTGCGATATTCCCACAGCTGATGCTATGACTGTTTGAAATGATCCTGATGCCAATATTTGTAATGTAGCGAGGAGTTTAACAACTGCTGGAGTGGGATGTGAACGCTGAGTGGGAGATTCAATTTCATCTTTGATTTCTTCCAGTAACTCTAATATTGCATGGCTGCTTGATCTGTAACGCTAAATGATGTTGTGGTCACTGACAAAGTGTGATTCTTGTGTTAAAAATATTTTCAGTCACGCCTATGTCTTCGTCTTACTCAAATTGCTGTTGCCATTTCACCAGCGGCATAAAGGTCTACGAGGAAACTCGATTGCAGCTGGTTTACACCTGCTTTTAAGAGGCGGAGAATTTCCCCCGCAGAATAGAGGCGCGCTCTTACTGACAGTCTTTGTAAATACCACAGAATATATAATTAGGTGCACTTTGCGCTTATCCTCCCACCTTTTTGGGTGGAACTCCCACTTTCCCCACGACCCTCCCACGAACGCATATTGAAAGCGCAACTTGTCTCTTCTCGCTCATGTGGCAGGCAATCTGCGATTTTACCCAAGTGCGCCCTGTTTGTAAATAGCCCGCATTGGTTACGTCCGTCTTTGCGACCAATTAGCGCCTGGAAACAGGCGCAAATGGCTTGATAAATCTAGCCCAGTGTTCGGCGGGAAGTCCCGTACGTTCCAATGAGAGTGCTCAAAAGCGCATTATGCAAACATGGACAGTGTTGGGAAGGATACTTTCAAAACGTATTTCGTTACAGAATACAGAATACATGCCCACAAATGTAATTTGTAACGTATTCCGTTACGTTACTCAATCTGAGTAACGTATTCTGAATACTTGGATTACTTCAGGATTACTTCCACATTGAATTGCGTTTTATAAGTGTAGGAATGCAGCTATCACATCCAGCTTACTAAACAGGCCTATAATGGTGTGTTTTTTTTATTCCAACTAGCTGAATGTGTACCTGAACAAGCAGATAGATTATTGTATTGGTAGTCCCGAACTGCATACTACAAAAATCTAACCGCAGTCTTGCTACCACGAGCTAATTTTAGCTAACGTTAGCTAGCATGTCAAACGGGGCTAGTCAGTCTTTAAACGGCTCTGGAGCTAGTAAATCAGCACGTAGGAGAATGTAAAGTCGCACGTCAATGTTAAAATAGCAAGGTGAACAGTAAAACTACAGCAGACGACTACCCTTGGCTAATTAAAAAAATAGCTTACTTTAAGATGCTTCTTCAGGTTGGAGGTGGAGTAATTTGGACAAGGTTGGGTTGGTGTTTTTGCCTGTTATACTTTCTCGTTCTCCTTTTTTAATGTGAAATGCTGTTTGAATTTCCAAGATAGAAACTTATTCCTGCCCTGGCTCTGTCGTGCCGGTTCCGACTCCATTGTGACTGATCACGCAAATAGCTATTTTTTCGATTTCATATCGGGGCTTCTGGAAAATGCATAGAGTTGCCTTAATTTAGTCAGAGTGAATAAACTCGTGAAACAGAGAAGTATCGTCATGTAATCCATTGATTTTAACAATGTAACTGTATTCTAAATACCAACGATTTAAATTGTAACTGTAACGGAATACAGTTACTC
Source organism: Perca fluviatilis (assembly GCF_010015445.1). Taxonomy (NCBI): domain Eukaryota; kingdom Metazoa; phylum Chordata; class Actinopteri; order Perciformes; family Percidae; genus Perca; species Perca fluviatilis. The sequence goes on along the minus strand of NC_053129.1, from coordinate 5,039,232 downwards.
ATAATTTGTATTCTGAATACGTAACGCCGTTACATGTATTCCGTTACTCCCCAACACTGAACATGGAGCTCGTCTTTTCCGCATTCTTGGCCCATGACGTCACGGTGGGCACGCGCACTAGCAACAATTTGTTTGTGTTGTCTTAGCAACCGGTAGCAACATGCTCGTTCATGAGGTTATCTCTCGTGGCTCTTACAAGTGGCGAACTCATGAACTCGCCGTTTTCATTGTCTAAAATATTCACTTTAAACAACTTTAAACATTGTGTTTTCGTTATTCCTGATCGTTTACATGCTTAGCTAAATAAACGATAGATGTATTTAGCTAGACAACCAAGGAGATTTAATCATTATGTCGTGCCACTAGCTAGCTAGCTACTAGCTAGCGCTAGCAGTTAGCCTGCAGTTTCAGGAACAGAGCTCATCCATGGCTTTATCTCTCATCCACGTTACAAGCTTTACAGCATACAGCCCTCGGGTGTATCATAAGAGAGAACCAAGGTCATGTAATCACTGTCTGTAGTAACGTTATGTAGGCATGATCTTAATACAGCCATGCTAGCTAACCCTGATGTTAGCAACTAGCTAGCTAGCCGATAGCCCCGCCAGTTTGGGAAACGCTAATGACGTTACATCCACGTTACAAGCTTTACAGCATACAGCCCTCGGGTGTATCATAAGAGAGAACCAAGGTCATGTAATCACTGTCTGTAGTAACGTTATGTAGGCATGATCTTAATACAGCCATGCTAGCTAACCCTGATGTTAGCAACTAGCTAGCTAGCCGATAGCCCCGCCAGTTTGGGAAACGCTAATGACGTTACATCCACGTAACAGGCTTTACAACATACATACATCCCTCGGATGTATCATAACTTCATAAGATAATACCATGGACGTATTAATAGAACACATGGTGAATTACAACCATTAGCTATATCCATTATTACAGCTAGCTACGTGAGCTCGGGAGAACAGTCATGTGAGCGGGCGTGCGCAGTCCCGTGGGTCTGCTCACGTCCATTATGCGCGTTCATCATTTCAAATTTAATAATTCTGGATTCGCTTCTAGTGAATGTTAACATTTTTAAAAACGTAACGTTTTAAACAAGGACCCTTTCATTGTTCAAGCTGGTAAATTGATATACCCCGAAACAAATTATCCGCTGAAATATAGACGTTTCTTTCGCCATGTAATGTCTATGTGAAAAGTCTTTCTGGGCCATGGGGTGCAGTACCACCGTTATCCGCTAAGCCCATGTTGGCATATAGACACGGCGCTCTTCCTGGGGGCTTGCACATACCTCCCTTACTTCTCCCTCTAGTCTAAAAACGTCACATCCGCAACCACGATGGCTGCGCCCATAAACGCAAACTCAACGACGGATTGCTGATCTCCACAAACCAATGGGTGACGTCACACATGCTCTGTCCATTAATATTAACAGTCTATGGTTGGAACACACTGTGGTACCATACCCTCGTGAGCATTATATGAACAGTATTGTACTGCAGAAAGTAGTGTGTTGCCATAAAAATGGCGGGAAAAAGGCAATTAACAATGGAAGAGAGACAGACCATCATAACACTTAAGAATGTTGGTCTTTCCTACAAAGAAATTGCGAAGAAAGTCAAGGTGTCAGTGAGTACAGAATTCTTCACCACCGAAACTAGGGGAAACTGACAGGAAGAGGTCTGGCAGACCCCAAGCCACAACAGAATCAGAAGACAAGTTTCTGAGAGTCAACAGCTTGCGTGATAGGCGGCTCACAGGACAACAGCTTCAAGCACAGCTTAATAGTGGTCGTAATAAGCAAGTCTCAGTTTCAACTGTAAAGAGAAGACTTCGAGCTGCAGGTTTAATAGTAGAGTTAAGCCGGATACTCGGCTGAAACGAGCACTTTTGCCGAGTACGAGTATTATACGAGTAATACGAGTCAATATCTGTGCTCGGATTGAATAAAAATCCTCATTGGGTAGCTGACTGTGTCTGCGTTCTGTAATAGGCTAGTCACAGCGCCCCTCCCCTACACACATACAGATTTATTGTGTTGCTGTGTCCCACTCTGCTCACTCACACACAGAACACTGAGAAGCTCTCTCAGCTCTCTCTGTCTGTCTCTCCCTCAGTCACTCAGGTTCGCGGGTCTTTTCCGTTAACGTTTAGGGTTTCTTCAGCTTCAGGTTTGTTTTTTACTTTGGTTTGTAAAAAAAATAAAGGAAGTAGTGGTATAAAACTATATTAGAAATTAATTAGCTACACACACACACACACACACACTCTCCCTAGTTCGTTTGTTATCTTGATCAAAACCATTGATCTGAAGATCAATGCTGATGCTGTCATGTAAATAGTTTTCTAATCAGCAATAAATATAACAATTTCTGATCAACCCATATCAATTGCATGCTTAAAATAGCATACCGGTTAAAGCCCCGCCCATTTCAAGACAACCTGACCCACTTCTGGGTTAAATCCTGTCCACTTCCGGGTTAGGCCCCACCCAGTCCGAGTACAGATACAGATTCAGATAATGCTGTACTCGCTCATCCCTATTTGATAGGTTGAGTTGCAGCAAGAAAGCCATTGCTAAGACATCAGAATAAGAAAAAGATGCTTGCCTGGGCCAAGAAACATCATAAATGGACTACTGAAGACTGGTGTTATGGACTGATGAATCAAAATTTGAAATCTTCGGTTCATCACGCAGGATTTTTGGACGCCGTTGAGTAGGCGAAAGGATGGTTCCTCAGTGTGTGACATCAACTGTCAAACATGGAGGAGGAAACGTGATGGTCTGGGGCTGTTTTGCTGGATCCACGGTCGGTGATTTGTACAGAGTGAAAGGCACCCTGAACCAAAAGGGTTACCACAGCATTTTGCAGCGCTATGCAGTACCCTCTGGTCTCCAGCAATATACTCATACAGCAAGATAATGACCCAAAACATAAGTCCAAGCTATGCCAGAACTACCTTAGCAAAAAAGAACAAGATGGTAAGCTTAAAAACATGGAGTCCCCAGACTTAAACCCCATTGAGCTGGTTTAGGATGAACTGGACAGAAAAGTGAAAGCAAAGCAACCTACCATTGCCACACATTTATGGGAACTTCTGCAACAGAGTTGGGAAGAACTTTCTGAAGAATATTTGATTTCCATTGTAGAAAGAATGCCACGAGTGTGTTCAGCTGTTATATCTGCCAAAGGGGGCTACTATTCAAACATTTAGAATACAAATATATAATATAATAAAAACAAAATAATTTGGTTTATAGATTGATTCCATGATTTCTTTTTTAACTTAAATTGTTCATTTGTTCTATTCTTTCATTTCAGAGTACAATAAAACATTGTGCAGCCTCTGCCGTGAAAGAGGCAAAGCAGCGGGTGTGGGAGAAGTTTGGAGAAGACATGGAGAAGGACTTTCGGTCGGCACCAAAGTGCTTCTGGAAAACTGTTCGCCACCTCAGGAGGGGGAAGCGGGGAACCATCCAAGCTGTGTACAGTAAGGATGGGACACTGTTGACCTCAACTGAGGAGGTAATAGGGCGGTGGAAGGAGCATTTTGAGGAACTCCTGAATCCGACTAATACGCCCTCTATGTTAGAGGCAGAGCTGGAGGATGACGGGAATTGGCCGTCGATTTCCGGGCGAGTCACTGATGTAGTCAAACAACTCCACAGTGGCAAAGCCCCGGGATTGATGAGATCCGTCCCAGAAATGCTCAAGGCTCTGGGTGTGGAGGGGCTGTCCTGGTTGACACGTCTCTTCAACATTGCGTGGAAGTCTGGAACAGTGCCAAAGGGTGGCAGACTGGGGTGGTGGTTCCCCTTTTAAAAGGGGGACCAGAGGGTGTGCGCCAATTACAGGGGTATCACACTTCTCAGCCTCCCCTGGTAAAGTCTACTCCAAAGGTGCTGGAAAGGAGGGTTCGGCCGATAGTCGAACCTCAGGTTGAGGAGGAACAATCCGGATTTCCGTCCTGGTGCGTGGAACAACGGACCAGCTCTTCACTCGCAAGGATCCTGGAGGGGGCCTGGGAGTATGCCCAACCGGTCTACATGTGTTTTGTGGATTTGGAGAAGGTTATGACAGGGTCCCCCGGGAGATTCTCGTGGGAGGTGCTGCGGGGGGTATGGAGTGAGGGGGTCTCTACTCAGGGCCAATCCAATCTACGACCAAAGATGAGAGCTGTGTCCGGGTTCTCGGCAATAAGTCGGACTTCGTTTCAGGTGAGGGTTGGCCCGCTCGCCAGGGCTGGGCTTGCATCCCAATCCTGTTTGTAATATTTATGGACAGGTATATGCGGTGTAGTCGGGGGTGGGAGGGTTGCGGTTCGGTGGGCTGGGGATCTCATCGCTGCTTTTGCAGATGATGTGGTCCTGATGGCATCATCGGCCTGCGACCTTCAGCACTCACTGGATCGGTTCACAGCCGAGTGTGAAGCGGTTGGGATGAGGATCAGCACCTCTAAATCGGAGGCCATGGTTCTCAGCAGGAAACCGATGGAATGCCTTCTCCAGGTAGGGAATGAGTCCTTACCCCAAGTGAAGGAGTTCAAGTACCTTGGGGTTTTGTTCGCGAGTGAGGGGACAATGGAGCCGGGAGATTGGTCGGTCGGTAGCAGCGGTGCGGTATTACATTCCATCTATCGCACTGTTGTGACGAAAAGAGAGCTGAGCCAGAAGGCAAAGCTCTCGATCTACCGGTCAGTTTTCGTTCGTACCCTCACCTATGGTCACGAAGGCTGGGTCATGACCGAAAGAACGAGATCCAGGGTACAAGCGGCCGAAATGGGTTTCCTCAGGAGGGTGGCTGGCGTCTCCCTTAGAGATAGGGTGAGAAGCTCAGTCATCCGTGAGGAGCTCGGCGTAGAGCCGCTGCTCCTTTGCGTCGAAAGGAGCCAGTTGAGGTGGTTCGGGCATCTGGTAAGGATGCCCCCTGGGCGCCTCCCTAGGGAGGTGTTCCAGGCACGTCCAGCTGGGAGGAGGCCTCGGGGAAGACCCAGGACTAGGTGGAGGGATTATATCTCCAACCTGGCCTGGGAACGCCTCGGGATCCCCCAGTCGGAGCTGGTTAATGTTGCTCGGGAAAGGGAAGTTTGGGGTCCCCTGCTGGAGCTGCTCCCTCCGCGACCCGACACCGGATAAGCGGACGAAGATGGATGGATGGATAAAACATTGAACTGCATGAATTTCAATAAAAAATGCTTTAGCACCTGCCCCTTTTGCCCTCAAGACCAAAGTGCCCTTTTTTTGTCTATATTTTATTTTTATTTTATATTTGTTGTCATATTTTTTTTGGACGATGGCCCACAAGTGGTCCTTTTAAGAAGAATATTTAACAATTATAATTAGCTAGATAAAACGACCTAAACCTTCATATGACATGGTGACCAGGTTTATCGCGTGACACGTCCGCTTCCTTCCAGGCGTGCCACTTGAACACAAGTTAGTCCATCGGCGGTCAGCAAGAGTAAGTGGGTAAGTGGGCTTTTGAAGTGAATGAGAATGCATGCATGCAATGCACATTTGGTTTGTTATAGTAGCCTCTAGCCGCTGCCGCTAGTTAACGAGTCTCCTCCAGGATGAAAACAGCCAGCAGGAAAGCTAAATTTGTGGCAGCGGCATAATCTTTGAAGTAGTGACATTTCGCGATAACTGCACCAGCTGCCGCGGCCACAATTACTCATCAATTAGAGTCATCATGTGATAGCCTTATAGCGTCACCGTTTCATTCTCTGATACACAAGAGATGGCAGCAGCAGTTCTCTGTAGGCTAACAGCCCACTTAAAAGAACATGTCACTTCTTTGGGAAATTAGCTTAGGTTATTTGTAGTCTGCAGTGTAGGTTGGTGGTCTATACATTTTTACTTCTTAATAAAGGACATCCTTATATTTTGAGAAAATAATCTGAAACATGGTGCCTACCTTTGCAAATCCCTTTCGGATTCAAAGCCTTCTAGCCCACTGTTATAGTAATCTGATAGTCAGCTCAGGTTGCAGTTATAGGCCACAATTAAACTTTTTATCTGGTTTGATATCTTGATATCTTGTTATCTTGTCTCTTTTTGTGAATCATGATATTGAATTCTTCTACAGTGCAAAGATGCCACGTAAAGACAGAATAAGGAAGCACAAAAAGAAGGAGCTGCAGGAGGCAGCAAAAGGCAGTGGATCCCTAAGCAGATGGGTTATTAGGAGCACCACAGGTATAGTGCTTCACACAAGAAAGACATGTTCGTACATACTTATTATAATAACTTTCTATATATACACTGTAGTTTGGATACTGTATGTAAGATTACATTTTGCTTGGACAACGGTTGCATTTTTTGGATATATTTGTGTTAATGTAGTTTAATGTATGGCTCCATATTTCATTTTGAGGTGTACAGTATTGTGGATTTAGTATTATGTAAAAATGTAAAATATACAGTTTTTAAGATAAAGATGACATATATTGTTAACAAATCTTGTTTCATGTGCCCTTTTTTGAATTTGAGCCCCTGCCCGTCAAAAGGTCTCTGGACGTTCCTCATTGTATACTTAACTGAGGAAAACATGATTGTGTAATTTAACATGAAAATGACTGTGTCATTGTTACCCGGAATGACATGCTGTGAGCCGGGAATGACATACTGCAAGCATTTTACTAACCGCTCACTTGGGAAGATATTTTTTTTCCAACAGTCATACAATAAAAAGCAAGAGAACTGACAACTGTTAAAGGTTTGAAAAAGTATTCTTTTCATCTTTAATTTCATGCCAACACCAACAATGTAACTTTCAAAGTCCTGTGTGTAACACACATAACACAAAATCAAACAGGTTCAAACTTTTTTTCGGCATTTCATAAATTCATTGACATTTCATTTTTAGTAAAACACTCAAAACTGATTTTAAAAAGGGGATTTTTCCACACTTCTCTTTTGTTCCGCTACCACATGCTTTGGAATGTTTCCCAGTCCTGGGCACATAACTTTGAAGAGCGGTTTGTTGACGGCTCAGCCTCTGAAAGGGGGGCTTGCCTATCAATGCATGCATAATAGAATTGCACGTCTGGGGTTGTTGGCCACACAGAGTTTTTGCCCTTTACCTGCCACATGCAGCTCACTTCAACTTCAGCACCCACAGCACATTTAGGACTTGGCCGACGAATGGCAGGCCATTGTATTTAACGATTATAAACCCACTAACTAGGTCTGGTACGATTAGCAGTTGTGGTGTTGCACTTGATGAGCTTGTGGAGGTATCCTCTGTCTCCCCGGTGCTATTAAAATCCACCTCGTTTGGACTGTGGCAGTAACTGCTTGTTGTCCGGCTGCAATAACAGGACAGCTCTGTGTGTCTCATCTTTCCAGGGGTAAGAGACATAATCTGGTGAATTTTCATGGTACCCTTTATGACAGCTTTTCAGGGACAGCTCGTCATGTCTTAGGATGTCCTCGTCTGAGACCCAGAAGTATTTTATTTTGGATGATGTGCTCTGTAATGCAACTAAAAGGTCTTTGGGGCTCTGGATGTCGGCTCCCATTTTCACCTCGTCATCAGCAGTGCGCTTTACAGCGCCACCCACTCCATCTGGTGCACCTTTGCCATGAGCCTTTTTTTGAAAAGTTCCAAGTGACTTCATTGAAGCCCATGATGAAGGGAAGCGTGCTCAGTAAATAGAAGTTTTTTTTATTTCTATACTGAGTCACAGGCCCATCAGTCATGAAGTGGATGGTTGTCAGACGAGGGTTACACACCTTGATGTCATTTAAAATCGGCTCTGTGTGCCCACACAGCTCTCTCATCATGCTGAAGACTGTCAGCAATTTTTGAATATGACTGGATCCCCTCTGATGTGTAGACCACACTTGTGTGTATGGTAGCCTGTTTATGACTTCCACCAAAATGGAATGTGTGGATTTCTGTGTGAAGTTCGCAAGCATAGAGAAGTCCATGTGAAACACTACTTAAACTACTCTTTAAGTTTTCTGCACTACTCAACTTGGTGGAGCCAGTTGAAATGATGCTTGGAAAGCACATCAAGTTCCTCGTTGAGAATTCTCCGTAGTTCTCGCCGTGTATCATCTTCTGTCTTTTTGAGGAAATTTGTGAATTCCTTGTCGCCGCACTTGGTCTTCACTCTTTCCCACTGTTGCCATGTGGGGATATTGCTCTCTTCTTGAAGATCCATTTCAATTTCTTTGTAACAGCAATTCACACACACACACACACACACACACACACACACACACACACACACACACACACACACACACACACACACACACACACACTCCAGTGTAGCCAGCAACCCTGACACCCTTGCTGATGTCAACAAGCCGCTTTGGGCTAGTTTCTCTGCAATCATCTGGATATTTTCATGGTCTATGCATGCACAAGTGTCACGATCACTTGTTTTCGGTTCTGTAACATCATTGGTAAGATAGAATGGACACAATCTTAAAAACTGTCTATATAACATTGTGAGTTTGTTTTTTGTTTCTTTGTTGTATTGCAGATGGAGCTCTTTTAGTGTTTTCTGGAGGACTCTTCTCTGTTTGTATTTGGTCACTGTCTTTTTTTCCTGGAAGCAGTCTGCTATTTTCATTCCTACACAGGAACCTGTAACCTGTGCCCTCTTCTGTGCAGCAAGCTTCTTGACTCTGTGGTTCTTTTAAGACTTTTTCGTAGTTTCTCTGATTTGTTATGTGACCATGCAAGTTGTCTTTGACTAGTTCCTCCTTCAGGCTTCTATTCTTTATTGAACTTAGCAAATTGCTTTGATGTGCTACTATAATTTTTTTCTGGGGTAGATGAATCAGGTGGCTGAGCATTTTCGGGTTCAAGTTGTGGATATTCAAGATTGGATTCATTCATTGACTGGAGTGTCATTCATTATTTCATGGGTCTGCTTCAGTTTTTCCCTCCGATTCCTTTTGTTTAGTCTCAACTGATCCATTTTCTTCCTGTCGGCAGAGGGAGTCATCAGCCTTACAGGGGTTTTAGGCTTTTGATCTGATCCTTGTATTTGTAGTAGCTAGTCACATAAAGAATGAGTATTAGATACAGACTGCAATCACAGATTTTCCAATTATTTAAAAGGGATAAATCACTGACAACAACACATTATATTTTGTCATTACTAGCTATCCGGACGCCCTTAACTTCGGATTTTAACGTTACCTTTTCGAAGAAAAGGTTGTCAGGAAAGTATTTTCGCATTTTTTTCATTTAAGTAGCCATGATCTCAGCTAACTCGTCACTCATGGGTTGCTTAGACTACCTTTGTGTTAAACTGATTTAGGGGAGAGTGGTGTAGGAGTCTGTTTTAATGTTATTGCTGAGTTCCTAGCGCTGGTGGTCAGTGGAAAAATTTGCATTTTTATTAGTACCACATAAAATGTCATGGCCCTAATCTGGATTTTGGTTAGTTTTTTAAAACAGAAGATTACAAGCTCAATGCCACTTTACATATTGTTAAGTTATCGGGGTGTTTTCATCAGTGACTGCCTCGAACTTGAAAAAGACTTAGGATGACGACAGAGAACACGTTGACAACTCACTACTTCTCCAGGCATTTATTTAAATTTAACACAATATACCAGGAGTTCGTAGTAGTAAGTAGGTTGAAAACCTTTGAATAGAAAAAGAAAAAAAACACAAATTAGCTCATTGCTGAAAGTAACAATTTCATAAGCATCCAAATTAACAATTAGGAGCAAACTTAGTCATTTAAAATGTACAAAGTAATTAAACACCTCAACTATTTAAATCATTATCCCTCTCTCTCTCTCTCTCTCTCTCTCTCTCTCTCTCTCTCTCTCTATACATATATATATATATATATATACACACACACACACACACACACAGACACATATATATATATATATATATATAGCACAACGATTTAAAACATCACAAGGTCAGGTCAGCAAGATTGTTGGAATTTGGATAGACATAATGTCTGAACACACCAATGAAGTTATTTTGTTGACTCGTGAAACAATCCAAGCAATGTTGCCCCAAGCTTTTAAAGAACCCTTTTCAAACATAACCTGTGTAATTGACTGCACAGAGACTGTCTTACAGAAAGCCAAAAACCTGAACAGTAGAAGTGAATCATACAGTCACTACTATGCCAGCAACACTGTGAAATATTTAGTGTCAATTTCTCCCTCTGGAATAATCATGTTCATTTCAGATGCTTATGGTGGCAAATGCAGTGACATGTACAGTACATAGCACAGAACTCTGGGTTTCTGGACTATTTGCGTGCTGGAGAAGAGGTGATGCCTGATCGTGGTTTCACAGTTAGGGACTTGCTGGAGAGCGTAGAGTGAACTTAAAGGTTGCCAGCTGACCAATGAGGAGGTCACTCATACACGGCGCATTGCTAACGCCTGCATTCATGTTGAACGTGCAATTAGGCGTCTTAAGGTGTACAGGATTCTTTCTCAAACAGTGCCAATCAACTTGGTCCCAAAAATTTATAAAATAATCAAGATCTGTGCAGGTCTAGGGAATTTAAGAGGTGAGCTTATTTCAAGAGAAAAGTAAGAAGACATTTAATATATTGCTTCAAAACACACACACACACTCTCATGTGAAAAAATTAAGACACCCTATGAAATATTCAGTTATTCATTAAGAAATGTTCACATATCGATGTCTAATCTTGTTTTATTTATCTCTGGAAAAGAAAGTAATCTAATTGCAGGTAAACAGCAAAAAATAACATTGTTTTACTCATTAAACAAACATAACATAAATGCTTATTCTATGTTAGGACACCCTACCCCCCAATACCAAGTGTTGTCTAGGTGTAGTGTTGTGTATTTGTCTGAAATAACTTCAGTGAGACGCTTCTTGTAACCCTCTACCAGTCTCTGACATCGGTCTGAGGAAAGTTTGCCCCACTCCTCAATGCAGAATGCTTTAACCTGTGTGATGTGTGAGGGGTTTCTTGCATGTGCAGTTTCAAGTCACCCCACAGCATTTCAATGGGATTAAGATCTGGGCTTTCACTGGGCCATTCCAGGACTCTCCATTTCTTAGTTTTCAGCCAGTCCTTGGTGGATTTACTGGTATGTTTAGGGTCATTGTCATGTTGCAGGGTCCAGTTCCACTTCAGCTTTAATTTTATATACAGATTGTCTCACATGTTGCTCAAGCACCCTCTGATACACTGTAGAATTCATGATGGATTCTATGATGGTGAGCTGGCCAGGTCCTGCTGCAGCAAATGTATAAATGTATGAGGTTCTTTTCCTGGAACGCTGTATTTGGTGTGCGCCAAACATGTCCTCTGTTCTGGTGTCCAAATAATTCAATTTTAGACTCATCTGTCCAAAGAACATTATTCCAGAAGTCCTGTTCTTTGTCTACATTCTCTCTGGCAAACTTCAGTCTGGCCTTAGTGTTTCTCTTGGAGAGTAAAGGTTTCCTCCTTGCACACCTCCCGTGAAGATTAAACTTGTGCAGTCTCTTTCTGATTGTAGAGGCATACACTTTCACATCAACAGTCACCAGAGCCTGCTGTAGGTCCCGTGATGACATTTTCGGGGTTTTGGAGACTTCTTTTAGCATCTTGCGGTCTGCTCTCGGGGTGAACTTGCTTGGACGGCCAGACCAGGGCCCTATTTCAGAAAGCAGGTTTAGTGAAAACTCTGAGTTTGTTAACCCTGAGATGAGGGAATCTCTGGGTTTTCTGTTTCAGAAAGAGAGGTAACTTCACCTCAGAGTCAGTTACTATGGCAACTGAGCCTGTGAACCTAACCTGGTCGGGAGCAGATTTTCTTCAAGAAACCTCAAGGTTCTCTCAGTCTCCTCCCTCTGACACCAGCCCAGCCTGCTGACACAGCCCTCTTTCATTTCCTCATTCATTCATTCATTCATTCATTCATTCAGTCTGTATCAGGCGCATTTTAGCACAGTTTGTTTGCATGAATAAAAAAAAACAGGGTTGGTTTATTAACCATGTTAGGCAGACTACATGGCACTTCCTTGTGTCGATGATCCCGTTGATGAAGAAGCTGCTTTACTTCGCAGGGTGTTATATGTCGGGAGAGGATATTGAACCCCGACATTTTAATTTTCAGATAATTTCCTATTTGAGCGGTATCGTTTTTCTTCCCAGTCTGTTATGCAGCCTAGGCTACATAACCTCATATCACTAACGTCACCAATCTTGGACATGCTCTCCCAGCAGAGTATTTGTGAAACATTAATTGTTTTGCAAACAGCAGTTTTCTTTACAACATTGGAGATGCAGAGCATTTACTCTAGCAGCAATATTCTCCCACGCAAATTCTCTCTCTTTTGCAGCAGCCGCTGTGTTGCTTTTTTAACTCGCTGTATGTGCGCATGAGTATTTCCGCCGATCCGTTTGTTTGAGGTTGTTACCATGGTGAATCGTAGTCTCATGGCTCCATTCATGCTGCCTTTTTATTGTGGTGGTGCACGTGCATGAACCTACTCTGAGTTGATTAAACCAACTCATATCAGCTGTTCTGAAACCGAAGACTCAGAGTTTCCCATCTCAGGGTAAATCAACTCAGAGATCACGGTTAGACTCAGTTTGTTAAACCTCCTACCTGAAATAGGGCCCAGGGCCTGTTGGCAGTTGTTTTGAATGTCCTCCACTTGTACACTATTTTCCGTACAGTGGAATGGCTGATTTCAAACTCTTTTGAGATCTTTTTAAAACCCTTACCAGACTCATAAGCTGCAACAATCTTCTTTCTGAAGACCTCAGACAGGTCTTTCGATCTCACCATGGTGTTCACTCTCACGTTAAGTCAGGAGGACACCAAACTGAATGTCTGATGTTTAAATAGGGCAAGCCTCCTTCAAAATGCTGAGTAACAATGTTCTAATTATGTGCACCTGATGTGATACATGTGTGTGTGATTTCAGCCATTTTAAGTGGGACAAAATGTGGGGGTGTCCTAATTTATTCCTCACTAGAAATTGCATGTTTATTTTATTATATTTTACAGAAAGTTTTAAAAAGTATTTTCTTCAGTTTTACTTGTTTAGTTATATTACTTGAATCTCTCAGTATTGTTAAAATTGATATTAAATATCCATATGTCTTAATATGTAAAAAAAAAACTGTTTTCATAGGGTGTCCTAATTTTTTCACACGACTGTACACACACACACACACACACACACACACACACACACACACACACACACACACACACACACACACTTCATTAATTTAACATTTCAAAAACTAATTAGGTTCAGCTACAATCGTCATACCTATAATACATAACAGGTACAGTGCTGAAAATGCCTTTACTCTAGAAATAAAGCAGAAAAAGCTTAAACTAAATTAATATAAAACAAGTGTTTTCATTAGTGTATGTTTTTTGTTAAAATGTAATATACTTTTCTAATGCCTGGTGTTTTTTTTTATAATAATACAGATGTCTTTTGATATAGCTTAATGTATAACTTATTCTTTTCAAACTTCCTTCCTATGTGTTATATTTATTGATTGTTGAGTTGTTGTATACTGCAGTGCCCTAAATAAAACTTCCATGTTCTTACTTTACTACTGCTTTTCTACAGCGCTCTTGGTGTTTGCTGTGTGTACAAGACATAACACCTGTTATGTGCTTACTGTATTTCCAACAGATTCAGGTATTTGGGGCAGAGCTTCAGCTTTTTTGCAACAAAATCATCTACTAATCTTGGAAGCATGTGTGAAAAATAAAACTTCTGGAGGTGTTTAATCTGTGCATCTGCATAGTCTTTGTCAAATCAAATGTCCAACTCCAGTTGCTCAGTTGATGTCCAGATAACGAGTTTGCAGCTCTGTAGCCCCAGGCACACATTGTCAGCTGGATCTGGAAGAATAAATGAAAAAAAAGGCTCATTAATGTTTTAATGAAGGTTCACAAATATCTGTTGCATTAGTTCATACATAAGGAACACTATTTGTGTACCCACCTGGAGGTAGTATCCACTTTGCCCATTGGGAAGAATGAGATAATGTCCATCACTTAAGCATCTGATGTCACCATTTGGCCGACCAAGAAACTCTGCAAGTGACACAGGACTCTTTTGGGGACACTTTAAATCAAGGAGCTGTGCTGAGTCCAAAATTCCATCTTGGCTGACTCCAAACCAGGGATCATCAGGACAAACTACCAGGCCTTTCCTCTCCACAGTGTGCCCTTGAGCCTCCATGCGCTGTATGGCTGTGCTCATTTTCTTTTCCATACTTAGTTGCAGTATTGCCAGTAAAAGTGGGATGCAAGTGTTCATTTAGGATTTTTTGTGGATTAGTAGTGCCCCTTTTGGGGACTCTTTGCTGTGCTCACAGTCGGTTGCAGCTTCCTTGCATAATGCCACAGTTGTGATGCACTCTGTACCTGGGTCTCTTCGGTCAACTTGTCCACCTGAGCAGGACTTAGTTGTACATAGGTCTCATAAAAAGTAAGACATTTCTTACAGGTTAGTGTTGTGCCTTGTTCTGTATGTGGTATCTGTAGATCACACAGGCTCTGAGTAGACTCATTCTCTATATCTAATCTGTAACACCACTGAAGGAGACCATCCGTCTGTAGCTGGAATAGTGGGGCCATCACAGAGGAACTGACATAACTTTTAAATTCTGAGTGATCCTTGAAAAGTTTGGGGCAGCCTTCTGTAGATGACACACTTGGTACTGATGTTGATGAGCCTGGATGAATGTGGTCTGGTTTGTGACGTTTGAAATTTATATGCTTCACCTTTTTCTGCTCTGCATTCCACTTCCTCTGTACATCAGTGCAATATAGCCCTGTCTTTCCCTGTCTGACTGCATTCTCAACCTACATTAGAAAATTGTCCATTATAAAATAGTTGTTAGTTGCAAATTAATATTACAAAATACATTGAAAAAAATAAAACTATCAAAAGAATCAACACTTTACCTTCCAAAGTATTGCAATTGCATGGCTGCAAGATTGCCCTGGTCCAGCAACACATGAGCGCCCAGCCGTTTGTACACTCACCTAAAGGATTATTAGGAACACCCTACTAATACTGTGTTTGACCCCCTTTCGCCTTCAGAACTGCCTTAATTCTTTGTGGCATTGATTCAACAAGATGCTGGAAGCATTCTTTAGAAATGTTGGCCCATATTGATAGGATAGCATCTTGCAGTTGATGGAGATTTGTGGGATGCACATCCAGGGCACCTGTTCCACCACATCCCAAATATGTTCTATATGACTGTGGGGGCCATTTTAGTACAGTGAACTCATTGTCATGTTCAAGAAATCAACAAGCTCCAACCTATTCACCCAAATGACACTAGGTGGAACTCCCTCTTTCATTCAGTGGAACGATTGCTAAGAATCATCCAAGACAGTGGAGAAGGAGCCATCAGAGCGGTTTGCATTGCACATAAAAAGTCCCCATGTAAGTATTATGCTGCCAAACACAGTGTCTTGCATAAACATATACAAATAGCAGTTATCTTCCAATATTATTTGCTTATGTAATATTAACTAATGTAATATTTAGTAACATTAGCCATTTGTGTATGTTACAAATATCAACATTTTGTATGATTTTCTATCGCTGTGTGACAGTTTCAGCCCTGCAGAACTTGCCTTCTTGACTGAATATGCTGCTACCATGAGCCCAATTGCCAAGGCACTGAACATAATGCAGACAGAGGTGAATGTCCATATGGGATGGCTGGTGCCCACTATTACCCTCCTAACTGTGAAGCTTGACTGCCTCCTAACCTCATACAAGTTCTGTGAGCCACTGATCTTTGCCCTTCAAGAAGGATTACAGCAGCAGTTTGGACCCATGCTTTTCAGCCCCAAACTCATTGCTGCTGCAATTTTACTTCCGAAATTTCGGACATACTGGAGAAGCAATGAGGACTTGCTGAAACTGAGTAAGTCATTGGCTCTTTAAATTGCAAGATGGAAAGCCTGGCAAAGAGCAGCTCATTCTCACGTAACCATTAAAATACCATGGCAGTAATGATTTTAAACATAAAACATGTCATTTGTGCAAAGACTAATTTTAGCATAGGAATTACATATTTTTGTATTTTATAGCATTTTCTGCTGAAATTCTCATTACCGCAACGTGTCCAGCTGTCTGAATTTATGTTATGTTGTAATTTAAACAGATCAAAATGAAAATATTTTTTGAAAGAATTAAACATATGTTCTACTATATGTTTTCAAATGACAGAAAATCATTAACTTAATATTAATATATAATAATAATTAAAAAAATCTGTCTATGGCTGATTTTCTCATCCTCCGCAACATTTTTGAAAAGTGTTTACACACACAAAGATAATTTTAAATAAAGTTTTATTTTGAATGAAGCAACACATCGGACAGTACCTTCAAAATGGCTACCAGGTAAGCAGATCTCTTACATACCCCAGTTAAAAGTTAAATATGTTCTTGTCGGACTGCATATATACGACAGTATTGATTATCATTACCGAAACATTAGTTTCCACTTTTTAGAAAATGTTAAGATTTAAATAAATTCTGTGAAAATTACATTTTTAATGTCTAATTATGTATATTGAGAAATGTTTTTCCTTAGTCATCATGACTTTTCTATTGTTAGCAAAACATGCTAAGGTTCCTCATCCTCCGCAACACCATTCCCACTTACCGCTACAATTTAAGGCCAGTACAGTATTTAAATGTGTGTGTTTTGGTAATGATTTGAATGTACAGTATTTAAATGTGTGTGTGTGTGTATATATATATATATATATATATATATATATGTGTGAGGTAGTAGCCTTAAGTAGGCCACTAGGCGGCGCTGTTGCCATTAGATGCAGTTCAGCAATTTATACTAAAAAAGTGTAAATATGTACATTGATAACCACCCACTCAGTTCACATGTTGCTTATTTAAGTATGGAGTTACCGTTTGTAGGGTCAAGTGCTGCAAATTCGTTTTTATTCACTAGTGTACAAATTGAGTTGGAGTTAAACTATTGTGGTTAGCCGGTGGGCTAACGTTAGCTGAGGGATGAATCTGCATTTGAGATGACTTGGTGGTTTATTTAAAAATTCAGTTTTATGTGGCAAACCTATTCTTGTTAGAGTGCTATATTTAATTTAGCTTCGCAGAACTATTTATTATACTCTATTATTTTTATGTTAGCTTGTTTGTTTTGTGGATTTATTTCTAACTGGTTAAAAAAACTGTATGTCCTCCGTTAAGGGAGCCTTAGCCTTCTATGCGACAATAAATCCTGATGGTCTCAGCCACAATCTTCACCCCTAACATCTAACACAACACAACGCAGAGTATCGTAGTGCCGAGGGCGGCAGACGCACAGAGGAAGTGGTTTTTTTTATATATATATATATATATATTTTACTGTTATTTTTTCTTTATGTCCTATTTTATTGCAGACAGTCAGCAAGTGACAAAAAGAAAGCTTTAGCGAAAGCTAGGCTGACAAAATTTAGGGAAAAGGTTTACACCGACCCAGAACGGCTTGAAGAGTACAGAAGGAAGGAAAAAGAGAGGTTAGTGTTTGGAGAGGTTACAGCAAAATTCATCAGCGTATTCACCTAATAGTGCCTGCCCACTTTTAAAGGGAAACTCGTTTCTTTTCAACCTGGACCCTATTTTCGTACGTTTTTGTGTCTGTAACTGGTGTGAACAACAATCTTTGAAGTTGGTCCTGTATTGAGCGAGAACGCTGTAACTGGCAGCCGTAAACCCGGGCTGCAATGTTGTCCTATGGGGCAAACGTGCATCTTCAATTTCGCCACCTAAAAGTGCTGTTTTTGCCACTGACAGGCTCAGATTATTATAATAAGTGTCTGACAACATTATCATAAGGATACCTACAGAGATAGACCTTTTTTAAAGAGTAAAATCCTCTTTATTTAACCAGAAACAGCTCAAAGAGGGCCAATTTCTAAACACACAAACTCCATTTAAATAATCATTACTTTTAGCACGTATAGAGCCAGCATATTTTTACATGTAAATGCGTGAATTAAGGGATTATTTCAACCAAACCAGAGTGGTGGTTGTTGGAACAGTGGAAAGATGAAGCAAAACAGCTTTTCATAATTTTATTTTGTTTCTGGCCACTTTGAATGAAGTGTATTATTATTATTATTATTATTATTATTATTATTATTATTATTATTATTATTATTATTATTATTATAATAAAATGACATGTTTATCTACATGGAGTCTGGTGGGTTTAGCGATAGCGATCTCAGGGATGTTTTTATGTTAAAAAAGGATAGTACTCTAGCAAAATGTCTATCTCTGTAGGGATCTTTCTATAATGTTGTCAAACACTCAAAATAATAATTGTAGTAAATTAATGATGCTCAATTGCCCATTAACTAACATTGCAGCTTGTTTCGCTGAGTGCCGACTGCAGGGATCCTGCTAAACACTGGACCAATTTCATGTCACTCAGACCCAAAACATAGGAAAATATGGTCCAGGTTGAAAAACAAACAAAGTTATCCTTTAATAGTGTTGTCTTCCGTATATTTTAGCTAGCTAGCTAGCTAGTCCCTTTTATCATTAGTTAGCGAGAACAGATGCACACCCTTACTCTAAATGTCCGGCTATAATGCTTTATTAAATAAAAATGTATGTTGACAGGTTGTCAGATTTAGCTAAGTTAGCTGTGGGTGCTACCTTCTTGTTAGCTTATATATTTAGCTAATGCTAGTGTCATTCATGCTCTGAATACATGTAACAATCAGTAAATGTCTACAGTTGAACACGCTTTGCAATCTGCATTTATTAATGACTTGTGTAACCTTTTCTTTTTTAAAACGCTGCAATTTTCAGTTGCCTCTCACCAAGACTACAGACGCACACGCACACACACACACACACACACACACACACACACACACACACACACAGCCACTGAGTCTCCACAGTAGGATGACATGTCCATAACAGTATGATTTTTCCCTCATTTTGAAATATGCTCATTTAATTGCATGCCTCCTTTTCATTTCCAGATATCAAAACGAAAGCAAAGTGGTAACTTTAAGACAACTTCAGATCTGACAAATAAACAACATGAAAAGAAGAAAAAAACAGTGGCGGTAAAACTCAAAAAAGTATTACAGAAGAAAGAAACAGTTAGAAGCTGTATTAGATATGACACCATCAAGCGATGAAGATTCTCTTCAACAAGTTCAAGAACCAAATGAAGATACAGCCTCCGAGAGAACAGTCATTTTTACCTCAGCAGGTAAATGTCACTGCCATCAGCGTAACTCTTAAAAGAAAAGAGATCTCTACAGACATCTACCCCAAAGGCATCACAGAAAAAGAAGAACAGAAGAAAGAAAACCCTGTCACAAGTGAGGTCAAAGTTACACTACACAGAACAGAAGCTTGTGGAGAGGACCTTTTTAAAAAAAAAAAATGAGATATGGTTAACAAAAAAAAAAAAAAAAAAAAAAATTGGAAAGATGGTCAAGAAGAAGCAAGTCATTGTCAACGTGGAAAGCAGAGAGGTTCAGAAAAAAACTACAAATAGAGTTCCTCAGAGAACATTATCCAATAACAGCCAGAGAAGATTAATGCACACACACTTGTTGGCCACTTCCTTCATCAAGATGATGTCTCCATTGTAATAAGTGGGAAATCCGGGGAAATTCGGAAAAGGGGCCAGATATTCCGTAAGAGAGCCTTAACAGACACCATGGCAAATCTTCATAGAAGATTTCTGTCTGAGAATCCCAGGCACAGTCTTTCCAAGGCTCAATTCTTTAAGCTAAGGCTGTTTTGGATTGGCCAGTGGAGAGTCACAGAGAGAGAAACATGTGCTTGTAAAATACATGAAAACTTTGGCTTAAAGATAAAGAAGTTGCACCGGCTTGGGGGTCATAGAAACGTCATCCCCAAGGGACACTGTACAGGCCAGTGTGTGCAGTGATAATACCTATTCTGCATGTACAGGACATTTGTGCAATTGCAAGCACAAGACACTGGATCCTTCAACAAAAGAAAACATCATTGTATGGGAGGAATGGGTCAGTAAATCTGTGCCATTAGCAAAGAAATGCAAAGATGGGTCCACTGAAGAAAAGGAAGTGAGGAATGTGTTTCTAAGAAAGAGGCATACCTCCATTGAAAAGCTGGTGGACCTCACACACGACCACCTCTCAAACTTTTCAAGACACATTTATAACATCAAGCACCAGTTTGAAAGACTGAAGAGATTAAGAGAGTTACAGTGAGAACTACACTTGCAAATACACCAGGGAGATTAAGGAAACTCACTTTGGAGGTGGCAACCAGCAGGTTACCCTTCATACTAGGCCTGGCAAACTCGATTCCTTTTTAGGATTCAGGTTATTCTGAGTCACTCACTAAACTGATCCTGGTTGTGCGAGTCACTTGAATCACTTGAGTCAGTATTGTATGCTACATTCAAGGCGAGCTTTTGATTTCATTTGTTTTCATTTAGAATCTTTAAATTTTATTTGAAAAAAATATCCATAAATATAAATGGTCTGAAAGAAAACCGAATATTCATTTAAAAATGACATGGAATTATATTTCTTAACTTTAATAGGACTGACAAATAAGAAAGCCATCTGGACTCTGAACATTTACAATGACTTAAAATCTCTTTAATGTAAATTCCATGCGCCCCTTTTTCATGTATGCACTGTATGCATTTAATGTTTTAAATGTGTATGTGCATCTGTATTTGAATAATAAAGTTTTGTGAAGTAAAAAAAAAAAAACGAGTTGTCGGCGAGGCGAGCTTATAATGTTTCGGACTGTCTGCTCGACCTAATTGCATTTTAATATACTACATTTATACACCAAACCTACAGTAAGCCTAGCTAGGCTACGTGCAGAACATTGTATGTTATTTCAGAAGTGAAAGAATGGCTTTTGTTGTTGATTTGCATTACCCTGAGCTCGAGGAGAAGCAGCACTCGCTCGCTGCTCGCTCATCTGAATCAGATCCACTCATGACAAGGTAGCCGGCTGATTCAGTTGATTCGCGGGATTTACTGACTCCCGCGAGAACTCACGAGTCATCAACTCATGAATCACCAACAACTAACGAGTCGTCGAGGGCTCGTGAGTTGTCGAGGGCTCGTGAGTTGTCGACAACTCATGAGTTGTCTGCGAGCCGAGCTGAGTCGAGCTTGTAATGTTTCGGACTGTCTGCTCGACCTAATTGCATTTAGCATACTACATTTATACACCAAACATACAGTAGGCCTAGCTAGGCTACGTGCAGAAAATTTTATGTTATTTCAGAAGTGAAAGAATGGCTTTTGTTGTTGATTTGCATTACCCTGAGCTCGAGGAGAAGCAGCACTCGCTCGCTGCTCGCTTGTCTGAATCAGATCCACTCATGACAACGTAGCCGGCTGATTCAGTTGATTCGCGGGAGTTTACTGACTCCCGCGAGAACTCACGAGTCATCAACAACTCATGAATCACCAACAACTCACGAGTCATCGAGGGCTGCGAGCTTCCGGCTCTGAGTTTGCGGGTCGGGACTGTCTCTCTGCTCACTCAGGCGCTTGAGTTGACTTGTGGAGTTGCTGTTAACTACGAAATTGTAAGTTATAAAGCTTTTTGCAGCTAAGATGGCTAGGAATAGTAGAAGCTAATGTTGCAAGAGGTTTGTGTGTGCCGCTGTTATCATGTTAGATTGAATTGTAGTAGGACTCAACTGAACCGGGTTAATGATGCTAGAGACTCGTGATTCGTGAGTCAATTTAAAGACTCGGGTTAAAGATCCGAGTGAATCACAACTCGAACAGGTCTACTTCATACCAGAGTTATTTATTTTGGAGGCGGCAGGGTGGAGTCATTTGCATTGTTGTCAGCCTGTCTTCAGCACAACATAGCCACATGGGCTCACCTTGACCCAGTACTGAGGAGCATAAGAGAAGAGCATCCAAATGCCAGGAACATCCACTTCCTCTCAGATGGGCCCACAAGCCAATATCGCAATTGGACCAACTTCTACCTAGCCTCAACAGTGCCGTTCATAGGAGGATTTAAGCATGTTATATTGAATTTCACGGAGGCATCCCATGGAAAGGGTGCTCCTGATGGAGTGGTCGGCGCCCTGAAAAACCTGGCAGACAGAATTGTGTCCTATGGTACCAGTATACCTGATGACAACACTCTCTTTGAGAACCTGAAACTCAATTAATCTGTGAGGCTCTTCAAAATAACAGAGAAGGACAAGTAGAAAACAAGTAGTGAATTAGTACCGCCCTACCTGAAGGCAGTACCTGGGACAATGGGAATTCATCAGGTGCGTCAGTTAAAAACATATTCAAACTAAATGTCAACAGGCTTAAGAAACTTTACCTAAAAACAAAACAGAAAAATGCACCTTTATGCTTACATGGGTTGTATCCTGTGAACTGTAAGGATATTTTAATTTTGATATGGAAATGAAGTTAGTTACTTTTAGTTACTGTTCAAGCTATTAATGTATAATTAATGTTGCTTAAAAGAGAGAAACATGTGTGTATATGTGTGTGTGTGTATGTATATTCTGGTCCCTGGGCGCCTCCCTAGGGAGGTGTTCCAGGCATGTCCAGCTGGGAGGAGGCCTCGGGGAAGACCCAGGACTAGGTGGAGGGATTATATCTCCAACCTGGCCTGGGAACGCCTCGGGATCCCCCAGTCAGAGCTGGTTAATGTGCCTCGGGAAAGGGAAGTTTGGGGTCCCCTGCTGGAGCTGCTCCCCCCGCGACCTGACACCGGATAAGCGGATGAGGATGGATGGATGGATGGATATAAATATATAAATAATTTATTACTCTATAATTACTATTCTTCGTTCCTTAAGCTGACATCAACAAAACCAGGCCTTATCCAAACCTGAGAAGTTTCTTGCTTTTGTGATTTTGCCTGTGGATAGTTCAGCCCAAAGACATTTGACTTACGAGACAATGTAGATTTGGAAAAAGAGAATGTTGAGCCAGTTTTGGAAGTTGGCAAATGGGGCCTCATACAATACGACGGAGAACTGTTCCCTGTCATAATCACACAGGTATGTAGAATTATTTGTTGGTATGGACATGTCATGTTGTTACTGGTATGTCCTACTACGTAATTTTGAGTTTTACTTTATTTCCAGATTGCAGATGGTCAATACGAAGTTGACACAATGAGTTGTGCTGGAGCAAACAAGTTCTTCATTCCATCCATTCGGTTTCAGGGAGAAAAAGTCTGGTACTACTTTGAGGACATAAAAGCCATTATCCCAGAGCCACAAGCTGCGACCTCCTCAGCTCAACACTTCTGTGTGTTGCCTGAGATCTGGGCAAAATACACAAACGAGTGTGTGTAAAACTGCACTTAAAAAAGGGAGATAAGTGTTTCCCCCAAGTTGACTGATTTAGCCTGGCAGATAGGATGGGGGGAAGGGGACTGGTACCACTGCACCATAGGTTTTCAACTTGTGTGTTGTTTTTATGTGTTCTCTTTTTTTAGCCTACGTATGTTGTGCTTTTGAAATGCTACAAAAAAAGGAAATTGATTGTATCCATGATTGTGCTAATGTTATCTCATGTATTGTATATTTAAATTTTATGTTTTTAACCATACCTCAGTCTTAGTATATTATCGTTACCGAAACCATCAACCTCATTTCCGAAACCTATGTATCATTACTGCAACAGGTGGTCATTTAAAGTTTATTTAATTAAAACAAAAATAGTAGTTTGCTCCTAAATGCATGTGCATAATCCCTAGGTTATATTTTGTTCAGTTTTGCTGGATCATTTTGAAAAGATTTCAGATTTTAATGGAATATTAAAATAATTAGGTTATTAGGTTAGGTTATGGGCAGCAAGGTGGCCCAATGGTTAAAGGTCCCATGGCATGAAAATGTCACTTTATGAGGTTTTTTAATATCAATATGCGTTCCCCCAGCCTGCCTATGGTCCCCCAGTGGCTAGAAATGGTGATAGGTGTAAACCGAGCCCTGGGTATCCTGCTCTGCCTTTGAGAAAATGAAAGCTCAGATGAGCCGTTCTGGAATCTTCTCCTTATGAGGTCATAAGGAGCAAGGTTACCTCCCCTTTCTCTGCTTTGCCCGCCAATTTGGCCAACCCATGGGAGAGAGACATCATGGCTTTCAAACGAGAAAAGTGGCAGTTGGTCAAGGCCACACCCCCACCCTCCACCTTGCCCCACCCTCTCTCCTCCTCAATAGCTAGAGACATAAAAATGGCACATCCTAAGGAAAGCTCATTGTGGGACTGGCTCTAGTGGCTGTAATTCTGCACCAAGGCTGAATTTCGGGAATGAGACTTCAGATACAGTATTAGGGGACCACTAAGGTCTATATAAAAGCATCCAAAGAGCACCATGTCATGGGATCTTTAACACTGTAGCCTCAAGGCAAGAAGGTTCTAGGTTCAAATCCAGGTCGTTCCGGTCCTTTCTGTGTGGAGTTTGCATGTTCTCCCCATGTTTGCGTGGGTTTCCTCCGGGTGCTCCGGTTTCCCCCCACCATCAAAAACATTTACTAGGTTTTCCATTCAGTGCCCTTGATCAAGGCACTGGCTCAGATCTGGAGTTGGTTCCCGGGCGCTGTGATTGGCTGCCCACTGCTCCCTTGAGGGATGGGTTAAATGCAGAGAATGAATTTCACTACATGTACTGTATGTGACAATAAAGTACTTTTACCTTTTAGGTAATGAGAAAAATCTGTCAAAATCAGAGTTTTACGTTACTGTGCATGACTTAATGAGTTTTTAAAAATGTGAAATTGTATTAGCTTTCCACATAGACTAGACATTTTCAGACAGTTGCGGTAATGAGATTTCTAAGGAATTGTTTGTGAAAATATGTTTAAAAAAATTGTCATTACATTTTTTTAATTAATGCTCATGAACACTTCAGACCGTATGTTTAATCCATAAGAAGGAAATAATCTGATGCAAGTCTTTTTTTTAAATGTCATCTTTGAAATCTTTAAAAACAAGATTCGTGAGAATCACC
This sequence comes from Perca fluviatilis, assembly GCF_010015445.1. Taxonomy (NCBI): domain Eukaryota; kingdom Metazoa; phylum Chordata; class Actinopteri; order Perciformes; family Percidae; genus Perca; species Perca fluviatilis. The sequence continues at coordinate 5,014,232 of NC_053129.1, read as the reverse complement.
CTCCTAACAGTAGAATTAAAAATGTGTTGTCACAGTTTCATGCAAAGGTTTGGGTTTATTTAAGGATTTCAGTTTATCATCTGCTGGGCTTTCGAAGCAGCAGCTTGACATATTTCGCACCTTATGTAATTAATGACATTTCAGTTCCAAAATAACATGTATAGAATATATAAACGTTATATATAAACGTTAACAATGTAATGTGCATCACAACAACAACTGACAGGTGAAAAAGCTTAGGTGTCCCAATGGAGTAAACACATCATCAGTATTTAGTGGAGCCCCCTTTTCCTAAAATAACAGCCTGTAGATTGTTCCACTAACCACAGCTGAAAGTATTTTAAACCATTTCTCCTTAGAAAATATCTCCAGGTCAGTCAGGTTTGATGGCTGAGAAATGTGGGTTATCAGGGGGTGCCCAAATGCATAAAACTGTATAGTTACTGAGGAGCAAAATGACCATAGCCTAGTCACCCTAATGGTCATATCTGGTTATGGAGATAGATACAGTAGTCTTTTCTTTCTTTCCTTTATTTGGTCCAATGGAAAGGCATGAACTACATCAAGACTCAGTTGGAGCAGGAGCTAGTACAGTCTAGCCAGTCAGAGCAGGAGGAGGAGGAAGAAGAGGAGGACTACTTTGACATCATGAAAGACAATGTCCAAGAGACCTATAAGCAGCTGGATGTATACTTGGCCAGCACAGCTACCACTATGGTCGATCTCAAATCCGTGCCTGCCGTGTACAGAGTTTTGCTTAAGGTAAATACGCAGTTGCCTGCCTCCTCAGCTCAGCGAGGCAGGCTCGGTTCAGAGAACTTTGAAAACCAACTACTTTTGAAGCTCAACAAAAAGTACTGTGTGAAGTTTTTAAAAAGTGCTCCAAATATTCACTGGTTGTTTTGTTTTGTTTTTTGAGACTTGATGGAGACTAGAAACGGAGTTGAAATTCTGATGATGTTAAGTTTAGGAAAGTTTTATACTTAATGTAGACTTGAAATTGTGTGAAGATTGTTATAGATTGATTAATATAGTACTATAAGCAGAGAATACATGTTCCTGATGACATGTTCCTGTCACATTAAAACTTATGCACTGAATCAAAAATGTTTACAGCCTTAAACATACGGTAATTAATTTTATTGTATGTTAAAATGCTTAATGTACTGCAATTAACATTAAATATGTGTTACAGTTAAATAAATCTTTTAAAGATGTATAGCCTAACCAGTCTTCTTTGTTGGTTTTGCTAATGACATTTAACTCTGCAGATCACCCTGATAGATAACCAGAATTTATAAGTCAGAATGTAAACTGGGTCACAGATGGTAAGCACAATTACATGAACCTAAAACTAACTTAATTAAAATGCCACAGCCCATACTGTTTTTTTCATTATTAGAATATAGATATTAAGAGAATAAATCATTTTACTTTTAAAACTTAAAGTACATTTAAAATCAGGTGCTTTTTACTTAAGTAGGGTTGTCATTGTGGTACTTCTACTTTTACTAAAGTAAATATTGTGGTGGCAAATTTTATTTTAACCATTTGTTTAATGATATTAACCATTCGTTTAAAGATTGTTTTAAACCTCCACAAAATCCTGCTCCTTCCTGTAGACTTTTAAAGCACTAGAGAGGGAAACAGCTACAGCCGTCAACTATAGCCCAGTAAAATTATTTAGTTTTACTAGTTTGAAGCTTCTCACATTGTTGTCTTTTGCTTAGATAGAAGTGGAGAAGGCCGATGACTGTTTACGACAGTGAGAACTACGTAGGCTTCTGCCTCCTGAGATAAACTGTTGTTTAGGCTAATATTGGGAACAGAGAGCAAAGGGGAAGGTGAGGATGGTTTGACTTTTGGTGACGCCCTCTTTTCAACTATGGCCAGGCTAAAAGATAAAGTTAGAGGGGTGGCTTAACGGAGTTTCTTCACTATATGATGTTTTGATGTTTAGACTTTAGGTTAGGAAGACCCTTTCAGATGTGCCGTGGTACTTGTTAAACTGTTTTCTCTGCATTTGCAAATGTAAATAAATACTCAAAGACCAAACTTTGGTTTAATTCTCAAACAGTCGTTATTCGTTTGGATTTTATCATGGATATCACTAAACCTTGCTGCTTCATAGGAAAACTTCCACGACAATATGTCTCTGGTTATTTGTACTTTTACTTAAGTACTGAGATTCAGTACTTCCTCCACCAATGGCTGTGACCTTATTGCAGTGGCCCAAGTTCAGTTCCAGCTTGGAAGAAGATGCCACCTTGTCCCATAGACTTTGAACAATTGAGCGAAGATGTACTAAAAACTTAAAAGAATTCCCTAAAATGATTGTGTGTGTGTGTGTGTGTGTGTGTGTGTTGTGTGTGTGTACTGTAAATGTATAGATGTGTATATATAAAATGTGTTCATCCCTTAAATGTTGGATCGAGTAAAGGTCATTTAAACAATTTTTTATTCTGCTGGGTAATGTACCATGTATTAGTTGATTCACATCTAAATCTGGTAAATTAAGGTGTCAAATGTGGAGTGAGAAGTAAAATATTTGTTTCTGAATTGCAGTGGAGTTGAACTATAAAGTAGCATAAATGAATATTCTCAAGTAGCCTACATTACACAATACAAGTACGTCAAAATGTACTTGTTGTGTGTAATGTATTTAGTTACATCCCACCACCGTATTAATAATAACTCATTTAATATTTTATTTTCCACAGTTTTTCCTCCACTGAAGCTGTTTTGGGGCCCCACCTCAAACTCTAACTTTAAACATATAATCTAGAGAGTTGTTTTGTATGTTTATAACTTTATAACCGGTTAATCAAAGCTGTTTATGCTATATGCTAGTAGCAATTAATGCTGCTTTTCTGTGCTTTTGTTTTCATGTGACAGTGCACACTTCCAGTGTTGAAGTGTGCAGTTAACATAAATGTCACAACTGGGATTTTTTAGGAAAAGGACACATGTATAATTCTCCTGTTACTGTACCCTACTCTTCAGTCAGGAGATAAATGTATATCCTATCATGGGCACCAGAGTGTAAAAACTTGTAAAACCAACTGTGTATTAAGTGTGTCTTTTCTGTCATCACTAGTGTCACCGTCTTTGCAGCTTCTGACACCAGTCAAGGATGAATATATCTCTTCCAAATAAGTAACATATGTGTTTGATGGTATTGGGTAAGTCTTTATTACAAACCTAGCTCTATATGTGTTACACACACATACAGACTGATAAAAATATTAAGGAAAAAACAACATTTAGGGCTAGATTTATCAAGTCGTTTGCGCATGTTTCCAGGTGTTAATTGTTTGCACAGACTGACTTAACAGATGCAAGCTATTTACAAACAGGGCGCACTTGGGTAGAATCGCAGATTGTCTGCCACATGAGCAAGAAGAGACAAGTTGCGCTTTCAATATGCGTCGGTGGGAGGGTCGTGGGGAAAGTGGGAGTTCCACCCAAAAAGGTGGAAGGATACCCGCAAAGTGTGCCTAATTATATATTCCGCGGTATTTACAAAGACTGCCAGTAAGAGCGCGCCTCTATTTTGCGGGGGAAATTCTCCGCCTCTTAAAAGCAGGTGCAAACCAGCCGCAAGCGGGTTTCCTCGTATATGCCTCCTAGGGAAATGGCAGCAGTAATCCGAGCAAGACGAAGATAGGCCAAGCTGAAAAGATTTTCAGTGGAGTGAACAAGAAATCATTAAGCGTTACAGATTAACCCTTGTGTGGTCTTCCCATCAACCTTGGAAAAAAAACACTTTCTTTTCGACGTTTTTGGCGCCTTTTTTTCAGTTTGTTTTTGCTTTTTCCAACGTTTTAAAAAGCAATAAAGTTCCGAGACCCGGAGAATCAATGTCACGGAGCACTGAGGCACTGCAATGCAGTTTTTTCCTTTTTAGCCTGTATGTATGTGAAAATATGATTAACTAGTATGGCCCATTAATTGCAGTTGGAAATGTAATGTAATTGGTAGAGAGAGAGAGAGAGAGAGAGAGAGAGAAACTTTTTGATCATATGATTGATTTTTTAATTCAGTTTTCCAGACACAAACTCACCAATACCGCTTTTCAAAAATATTGTGCACATGACTGATTACAAAAAGGAGTACCTTCTTCTACTACTCTGGAAGCTGAGGCCTTTGCTGATCAGGAACACCTGTCAATCATGGATTCTTGTGACGTACGTAACTCTAATCATACATTGTCCCAGTGTTATGAACACACAACAGAAACACATCGCACTGGCCTTAATTCAGAATCAGAGAGTGAACTGTCTTTTCACCCACGTACATTTGCCGAGGAATTTTTTGAGGAGGGGACTTCAGATGCAAACTTCACATTTGATGATGACCTATCATTCGAAGACAGCATAGAGCTTAACATAGAGGAGGGAACCGGACTCAAAAACTCAACAAACACTGAGATGGTCCACTTTACAGAGAGTCTGCTAATCACAATGACATTTGCAAACAGACACAAAATAACAGGAAAAGCGCTAAGTGACTTGCTCACACTAATCACTCTGCACTGCCCCTCTGACATTAAGACTGAAAAAGTTTTGATAAGTCCTCTTCATCTTCTCTACTTTTGCACAAATATTGTAGTGCATGCCTTATGTCTGTTGAGACACCCACTGTAAATCCTGTGAAGCAAATGTGTTGATCGAGGGTTCAACTTCGTATTTCATTGAGGTTCCTATTGAAGAACAATTGAAGTCATTGTTTGCTAAGGAAAGTTTTGAGGAAAAACTAAAATTCACAACTTGCAATGGGCCTCTCAGTGATCTGAGAAACATTTCTTTAACTTGGAACACAGATGTCATACCCATTTTCAAGTCCTCAAAGTTTTCTGTTTGGCCTTTTTATTGTGTCGTAAATTTGTTAAGTTTTGTTCAACGCACAAAACGAGAAAACATGATATTTGCAGGTCTTTGGTTTGGAGACTCAAAGCCATCAATTTTGACATTCCTTGAACCACTGGGCAACACAAATTGAAAAAGATGGAATTTCTATTCAGTTTGCAGGAGCTCAAGAACCTTTCATATGCAAAGTTTTAACCACTGCTGGAACGTGTGATTTGCCAGCAAAAGCATTGGTCCTTAATTCTGTTCATTTCAATGTACAGTTTGGGTGTCTTAAAGTGATGGTTCGGAGTAATTTCATCCTAGGCTGCTTTGCACTTTGACCTCGAGCCAAACACCGCCCCATTAGCTTTTTCCCCTTGTTACAACGTAGGTCGAGTTAGCGTTTTCAGCTAGTTAGCTTAGTGCAGGCGCTAATGGATCCAAAGTTGTATCTCGTAAATAACCCCACTAATAATGCGCGGATTGATACCAAACGTCCACACTAGTACAAATATGTTATTTACTTATAAAACGAGGCATTAGAAAGTTTGTAACTACACCAGAAGTATATTTAAATAACACTTGCCTGATAGATTCTCCTCACGGCTGCTATTGCGCGAGATCCCGCGAGATCACGCACAGAGCACAACATATATTGCCGGAAGAGACTACCAAGCAGGAAGCTAGAGAACAGCAGAATAGATCAAGAAAATGGCAGAGTCAGAGGTGAGCATCGAACGCGACAATGAGTGGCTCAATTTCGAAGGTCGACCGTACCTATTTGAGCCTGAATATACAGACGAGGAACTACAAGTAATGGAGGAGAATCGGAGAGCTGCAGAAGAGGCGGCGGAGATCGCGGAGTTTCCAGACACACCTAACAGATGTGCAGGCGACTGGTGGTGTAGCTGTGGACAATGTCAGCCCATGGCTACAGAGGAAGAGTGTTTGTGTTGTCGGGAGTCGGACGTGTTTCGCCAATGCCTCGAAAACTCCGAGGCATGCTGTCTCACAGCAATGGATGACTGTCCTGCACTAATAAACCCCGCTGTTGTACGGACATTTTTTAACGTACCCAAAATCAACTGGAAGAGAAGACCTATTCCAGAGGGACCCGACGGACAATTATCTGCAAAGTAATTACACAAATACTTATTTTCGTCAGTGCTCTAATCAATTTTTGTGAATCGCCAAAATTACAGAATATGACTGCCCCTTGATTGCTCTTGCTTTCTTATTTCCACCCCTAGACAGTGTAGATTGGTGGCATATCGGATCATCTTGGAGTGGGGATTACAAGGTGAGCGTCTGGGGCGCAAGGAGAGGAGAGTCCTGCCCAGTTGTGTGGTGACCACAATTAGGACCAAGTACCCCTCCCCAACCGGCGATTACAGAGGTTTTCAAGAAGCAGAGGAATTATTGAGAATTCTCTGATTTTGCAAATAATGTTATGTAAATGTGTACCATAGTAGAAGGATAATGACAATTGTGAAGTTATAAATAAAAGTATTTGGTAAGATGTATAAAGACTCGTTTATTGACAGAATTATATACAAACACGGGAATAATAAATCAAAACAATGTTTTGAGCAACTGTCGTCCACAACAAACAAGAAAATTTCACTGGGACTTGAACCGAGATGTGTATTGTTTCAACAACTCTGACTTGTCAGGCCTAGGCACAGGGGCAATGTTCTTTAGAAGCCTTTTCCGGCGAGGCGGAGGACGGGGCCAATCTTCAAGATTACTCTCATCCCTCATCTTCAGAGTGTGGTCCATGAGCTCTTGGCGGAATAGTTGCACACCTCTCTCATACACTGGCCTAGCAATCCACTGATGACTGGCCTTTGAGTAGGCAAATGCAAATTGCGGTTGTCCTATAAAACAAAATGTAATAACAAATTAGGTAATAACAGTGTAGGTGTACATATGGTCAACCATTTGCACAAAGCACAACAGATTTATGTATTTTTTTTGTTCTGTAGCTGACATTCCAAAAATCACTCAACTTCACTTTCAGGTCTTATTCAGATCATTTTAGAATAGCAGAGATTTTATTAGAAGATTTATGTCTTTACCTTGCTTTGTTTTGGCCTGCTCCTTGCCAACATTGGCGTTGTGGTCCATAACCGCAAGTTGGGTTCTGGCCAGCATTACGTCATATGAAAAGTGAAGCCTTTTCTGCGTATACTTTAGCATTGATGAATGGAAAACTTCCAGGGACCCTGTGTAGGTGCAATGCAACCCCATATAAATATTAGCCATAAACGTGATAACATACTTTTAAATGATAGTTACAGGAGCCTCTTTACATTGTATTCCTAAATGTCTTAGAGGGAAAGTGCAGCAATGCTTCTGTTGCAAAATAACTTTTGTCATAAAACAAAAAATTGAGTTTAGGGGGCAAAAAATATTTTGTAGACTTACCTGTGTGTTTGAACAGTGCCATCTGCCGCAAGTCTCGCAGTATGTTTTTTTCGAGAACTATATTTTTTAAAGTCCGGTATGCTGGTGAATCCACGGTCATCCACCTTTTCCTCTGTTGTTCATTGGCTATCAGAGGGGCATGATGGCACGTTTGTTGTATGCCGGCTTCCTCCCATCTGTGTATGCCAACAATGTGTTGGAGCAGGGATTTCCAGCGACGCACACACTCCTGGAGGGGATATAGGAGATAATAACTGAAAATTTACCTGATTGTTTTTGTGCTATATTTGGTCCTGTAGCACCACTGCCAAATGATAGAGTTGTTCTTACCTCACCATCTCCGTGACTGGAGCTACAAGACCAGTATAAGTGATTACTTATAGACTTCAGCCAGGTCAGTAGGTCTTTGTTTTCCTTTTTGTTTGCTGCATTGACTAGCTTCTTCTTGACACCTAAATGAAAAAACAAGATGGATTTCTTACGATCACAATTTTACCAAATGCACACAAGTGAGAAAACATGGTGTGATATTGTTAGTTCTTCTGGTAGGCATTACACTTACTCTTGTTGACGTGCCATGCATCAAACTCATGGCGAATGTCGTTGTAGGTCTCCCTCATTATTTTGCGTATAGATGGTGCTCTATCAGTAGTGATGACACCGACATCCACACCCATGGTCAGGAGATGATCGAGGCCTCTTTTGAATCCCATGGCTTCCATGGCTACTGAGCTGGAAGCCTCCGTAACCTATGGAATAACATTTTCAGAGTTGACCCACCACAAATGCTGTGAAGCAATCAAATACCCACACCTTTTTGTTGATCATTTAATTTAGTAAATGATTTATGCAGGTTGGTTTACCTGAACTAATTCAAAGTGGACGATCTCCTTTGTGGCATCATCCATGAAGGAGTAAGTCGAATACTTTGCACTGAAACCTATAACAAAAAAGTATTAACATTAATACAAATGAAAGAACATTAATATAAATGTTTTTCTAAAGTTTACACACATTAGTCTAAATGCTTACCAGGGCTGTCGCACCGCGCATCTCCAGCCAAGGCAATTTTTTCTTCTGTGTCAGCGAGTTGTTTCAGGCGTTCAATTACCTGGTCCTGCTGATTTTTGTATGCATGGTTTATGACTGGGATGAGATAATTCGATTGTACAGAGTAGAACTGCGTTTTGCCAGGGATTTGGAGTTTTAGAAGAAATGCCCAGTCTCTTATATCGGTATAAGTGGCTCCGGTGAATAATATGGCGGCAGAGGTGAGTAAATTATTTCTGCCCATCTTCCTCTGGTCTGGGCATGATTGCCATAAACCATTGTGTCCTTGCAGGCAGGTCCAGTGGATTTTTAATTGGCTACCGTGTTTGGTTGATTTCCTCTCTGCCACGGGCATTCCACAAAGGCAGCAAGTTTGAAACATTTGCATTATGCTCGATTCATCGACTATCCACTTTCTCTCTGACCATCCATTTATTGAGCCATGGCTGGATGTAGAGGCCGAGCCTGAGTCTGATGGGGAGGTGTCACTTGGTGGCTTGTAGCTGTCGTCCTTAGGGTCATCCTTTGGGTCGTCTAATCGCCATTCTCCAAAACTTGTACTCATTTCTTGAAGAGAATCCTCTTCTTCCTACGAAACGACAGGGATAAAGATTGTTGAGTTATGACGAAAGAATAAGGTTCCACTTCAGACTTTTAACAGTGTAAACAAAGTTTATATTTAGGCAGGAGAGAAGTACATGATGCACTCACTTGTGAAATGATTACAGCACCAGCATGAGGGAGAAGGCATGATGCTGATGTAGCCCCCAATTCCTTGCAATGAAAAACAAATTCAGCATACAGTAAATTTAGTGATCAATTAGAGTGACAACACCTGTAATGCAAATCTTGTGTAGTGTATTATTTACTGTATTACTTTTATAGCCAGTATTACCTCAGAAAGATTCCATGTTGGAGGGCGGGCCACGTATGTGCCAGACAGAGAACGCTGGGTACGTGGTCTAACCACAGCTGGTTCTGGACTCGTCAGGGTTAATGGTAGGCCAAAGGACAGGCTCTTGGATGTGGACTGTCTCACACTGGTGTCATGGCTCTTTGTAGGGGTAGATTGAGGTAGTCCAATCATGTCTGATATGTCAATTACCACCTGACCAGACTGTTGCTCTCCAGCCTAAAATGTGGAGGACATTCAACACAGCAATGTATTAGAAATAAAAAATTATAAAAAAAATTGACGTGCTATTACAGGACACAGTTATTGTGCTATGCCAACATAATATATCTTTATGTCCAACACACACATTCACCCCCACCCCCCAACCATCAGAGCTTACACAATAGATCAGGATTGGTCTACTTCCCGGACAACAAAATAAGCTTGCTAGATTTTTCCAATGATTCCAAAAATAGACAAATCTACAGTTGTAAGGACATTTTGAATATGGTAACGCGCAAAAACTTTCGACATTTTAAATTTTACTTGTGACTGCATAAAACACCTGGTATTTCATTATGCCCCCTCCCCCAATGTACCTATACACAAACAAGTTATCAGCAAAATACTAGTCAACTTACCTCTACTATGTCCGCTGCCGGTGGTCCCACTTTCGTGGAATAGCGTTCCCTTTTCAGAAGAGCTCTAGTCGACTTTTGGGGGTCCTTGACTTTACTTGGATAATAAAAGTCGTCATCATAGAAATGTCTGCTACAGACACGGTAGCGCTTCTTTTTAGCGTCTCGAGTGGCGTTGTGATGTCCATTTTGAGAACGACAAGCCACTGTTGTAGAAGGTCCGGGTCTTTGTATCGAAACGGCAGATCATAGAACGACTCTGGATGGAACTTTTTAGCTTTTAAACCGCAGCGCGCCGGATATATACAACTGTGTGGCATCTTGTCCTATCGCCTCACGCTGCTGCAGTAGCTGCTTCTGCTGTTCGTGTTCACTCGCTTCTTGATTCTCCTTTAGCAGTAGTCTCTTCCGGCAATATATGTTGTGCTCTGTGCGTGATCTCGCGGGATCTCGCGCAATAGCAGCCGTGAGGAGAATCTATCAGGCAAGTGTTATTTAAATATACTTCTGGTGTAGTTACAAACTTTCTAATGCCTCGTTTTATAAGTAAATAACATATTTGTACTAGTGTGGACGTTTGGTATCAATCCGCGCATTATTAGTGGGGTTATTTACGAGATACAACTTTGGATCCATTAGCGCCTGCACTAAGCTAACTAGCTGAAAACGCTAACTCGACCTACGTTGTAACAAGGGGAAAAAGCTAATGGGGCGGTGTTTGGCTCGAGGTCAAAGTGCAAAGCAGCCTAGGATGAAATTACTCCGAACCATCACTTTAAGTGTGAACAGCCAGGTCAAACAGTAAAGACAGGAGAGAGAGGTCACCCAAAGGGCCCCCCCTCGTACCCACAAGGGGTTTGTAGATAATGCTAAGTTGGCCTATGACTCCAAAAGCATCGGACACGGGGTGAAAGGCCCTACCTCAGCAGACTAAAAAACTATGATTTGGTCTTGGGTACCGGCATAGACTACATGCACTCTGTACTACTGGGAGTCATGCGTCTGTTGATGTTTTTGTGGTTTTCCACAGAGTTTTCCCGATGCGGTTTTAGTATGGCCAGGTCGATCAGTGAAGTAGACAAACGGATGAAAGAAATTCAACCACCATTTTTGATTAGATTCCCTCGCTCTGTGGCTTCTCACAGAATGTTATTTAAAGCGTCTGAGTATTGGTCCATTTTATTGTTTTTTGGGCCAGTTGTATTCCGGGGCATTCTTGCAGGCCTATACTATAACCACTTCCTGCTCCTTAGTGAGGCTATCGTCATTCTTCTGATAGTCAGAAACGCCAGCACAAATAGATCATTCTGAAAAACTGCTGTGGAATTTCTGTTCTCAGATGAGTGGCCTTTATGGTGAACGATACATGACTGCCAATATGCACTTACTTGTTCATCTAGCAGATAGTGTAAAAACTCTTTGACCTCTGTGGACACGCTCTTGCTTTCACTTTGAAGACCAAAATGGGCACTTACTTCGTCTTATACATTGGACCCAAAATATACCTGTCCAAATGGTGAATGTGTAAAGATTATACAGTGTCTCCCTAGCTTCACACAAAACTGAACACTGCAACCTCTGAGTGCTTGGCCAGAATGACAAGTGACAGTAGTTATCAAGCAAGTAATGTTGTCAGCACTGTGGCAATGATTGGGGCATCATTCAGTCTATGTCTGGAAGCCGATGACGTGTCTCTTGTGGAACAGTTTCTTGGTCAGAGATTACATAATAATGCTGTGAAGTCAAGTCAAATCAAGTCAAGTCGAGTTGAGTCAAGTCTTTATTTTTGCCAAAGCGAAATAAATCACCTGGAATTCATTTTGGTGATTTTGCTCACACAGGACAATACAAGACAGTATAGGACAAGGATGACAACACAACAGACTGGACATATACAAAAAAAACCAGCAGATTAATAAAAAAAAAAAAAAAAAGAAACTGGACATATCCAAATAACAGCAGATTTTAAAAAAAGAGACACATGGGTTGCTACTAATGTGTAAATACAATAAATAAAGGTATATAACAGAGCTCAAATAGGGAAAACTATTTACACTTCAAAGCAGTATGTAAAAGCTATACAAAGGAACAATTATACAATGTTATTTTGGGATGGTATGCAGATCAAATATGGCCAGATTGAATTACTGTGTTTTTACAAAGAAACTCGTGAATGTCAAAATGAGATCAAATTTGCATTCGTGAATGAATTCTCAGTTGCAGTAATAAATCTTCTACAGGATTCTCTGACAGGTGCGACATGTTTTCACATTGCGAGCTTACTAGAAGTTCCTGTAAAGAGGACAGTAGTTGCATTTGAATGTAATTTGGGAAAGTTGATGTTTATTGATTTGTCCTCAATGCCTGGTAGCGTGTTTGTTGCACATTTCCTCAACAGACTTGAAAGGGACTGAACATATTTTGAAGTCAAAGAAGAGGTCATATTCTGAACAGAAGAGCTCATGATTTTTGCAACTAGTTCAAAGTTTTGTTTTCCTATTTGCTGTTGCATTTTCTTCACTGCTGGGTCCATGATGGTCAGATAGTTCTGTCGTGAGGGAGGGAATAATAGGATCCAAACACAGAGAGAGGCAGGCAAGCAGGAGAAAGTTGGTGTTAAGGATTTATTGTGAACGAAAAACAGCAGTACAAAGACAGGAACAAACACTGGGAAAAACTCACTGGGAAAACTCACAAGAACGCAGGGGAGATTCCAACAAAGGCACATGGCTGAGACACACTGCCAGGAACAAGCAGACAGGGCAAAAACACAAACTGACCAGACGAAGACGCAAAACGATCTGACAACAGACAAAGGAAACACAGGGGCTAAATAAACTAGGTAACGAGAAAACACAAGACAGGTGACACCAGTGCTGGGGAACAGGTGGGGCACATCAGACAATCACACAGGTGGGAAAACACAGGAAGTAAAACTAGACATGACAAGACAGAAAACCAGACTATCAAAATAAAACAGGAAAAAGAAATATACAATGCACAGAACACAGACAAAACAGGGTAAACAGAAACCTACACAATGAACCGGGAAATAAGTAAACAGAAATATACACAAGAGAAATATACAAAACAGGATACATACAGAAATCTACAAACAAGACAACAGAAATAGAACAAACTACAAGGCAAAACACCAAAACCTTAACATCTATCTGTCTTCTTGTCTGCAAGAGTTAATTTTTCACAAAAGAGAGTAACTCGAGTAACAAACTCATTTAAATTTCAGTAATTGTAATTGCATTATTTGATGAAAAAAATATTAGTTACGCTAATATTATGTTATGTTATGCTTGTTGCCGCTAAAAGTAGTGGAATTACGCAATACTGGTCTTGACATGATACATAGGTACCATGTTTCATTAGTCTATGTTAAACGTACTGCAGGGGCTACATTTTTAAAATTTTGTAGGGGGCGCTAGCGAGCCATTTTTGTGAGCCTATTCCCAAAACACATAAAATAATCACATTTTTTACCAGGTGCAAAGTTTGTTGTGTTTCTGAGTATGATAAGGTCCCCAAAAAGGCGATTCATTGCGATGGAAAAAAAGAAGGAATAATAATTCCTTGAATACGTAAAGTAGCCTAAAAATATACATTAACTGACCACTGCTCTGAATTGAAACTGCCATACCATTTAAGAAGTTAGGCTTATTATTTGCACAAATGAGCAGTTGTAATCTTTGCCTTAAAATTGAGCAGAAGACAGCCTAATGTTATGCAGGAAATGTACCATGAAGATCAATTACAACCACTAATCTACAATGCTGTGAAGCGTACATATCTCTCTGTCACTCTGTCTCTCTCTCTCGTATGGGCTAAAATATAAATTACCTAAGGAATATATTAACTCCCACTGCTCGCTTTTTAGGCAAAGTGTACAACAGTTTTTTTGTGGAAATAATTAGCCTAACTTCTTAAATGTTTTCATTTAAGAGCAGTAGTTCGTAAATGTATATTTTTAGATATATCATTCAGTCGGTCTGCTTCTGCCATGCTTTATCTCACTTTTTTTTGTTTATGTTTTATACAGAGGCAGTTTCCTTCTTTATTTATTGTATACTTTGCTTCCTAGTGGGCCTATATGGACATAGACTCTGAAGAAATTGGACTCTAAAATCTAGAAATTATAAAGATAATTAAGTGATATATTTAATGCACACTTTAAACATAACTGTAACACAGTGTATTCATCAGTTATTTCCCCCCAGCAAAAGGTTAAAAACCATTGAGGTGTCCTTTCCCTGTTGTTTCATGAATGTACAGTATGTACATTAGCCTCAACTATATAGTTACTGGTCCAGTGAACTAATACTATAATAAGGGAGGTTTGTACAATTATAAAAACCTATAATAATTGTTCAATCCTCCCAAATTATAGTCCCAGTTCACTGGAGAGAACACAAATTGTGTGCCAAGAATGCCAAATACAGTGCACATGGAAGAGGAACATTTCCTTTATTAAAGAATACTAAAAGAAATAAATCAACTAAAATAGTTAAAGACATTTACAGCACTTTATATATTATCCTTCATCGCTGACTTCATTTAAAACACGTCTGCAACTGTATCAGCCTTTTCTAATTATCTCAACAACTCGTCGTAATATATTCATCAAACTTCTAACAACTTCTGAGCAGCAGTCTTCATACAGCAATATAACAGTAACAATGACTGTCACAAGAATAATTATAAAAAATGATGGTCACAACTTTATATAACTTTATATTATGAACAGCAATATGCACCTGTTGTATTTTAATGCAGGCTGATAATAAGGTAGAAGCACTGCTGAGTGAACAGAAAAGGCTCCAGGATTAATAAATCCTAGCCTTTAGCCTGGTCAGGAGCAGGCTAGCTGCATAGAATACATTTCCATGGTAATTTAGGTGCCTCTGCTTTTGTGCAACCAAGTCAATGGTAAATTCATCCAGGATAACTGGAATATCCGGGCTTAATCCCTTATCTTGGTTTTGTGCAATAGCCCTCAGGTTGAAAAAAAAAACGGTAGTTACCCTTTAACTCTCTATGGCATGAAAAAATATTCCACCTCATTTTTTGGAAGCTTGGGGGTCCCTGACAACACTTCAATCATAAAATGTAACCCCCCTCCACCCCTATCAAATATTGATTTGTTGTCTCAGGGCAAGAATGTGCTACCAAGGTACTAAAACGCCAAGGATTTCTATAGTACACATGATGTGTGGAATAAGGAAAACAAGCAATATAAGCATTAAAAATGAATTTATTTTGACAAACAGCAACAACAAATGGTTCCAACCAATCACAATTTCATAAACATATAAACCATCATCCAAATGACTGTCTGTGAGTGTGTGTTTGTGGTGCGGGTAGCCTGTGTGTGCGGATATATGTGTGTGTTTCAGTGTGTAAATGTGTGTTTGTGTGGGTTATTGTTTCAATCAGTGTTTCTATTTTTGGCTATTATGTGTGAAACCTCAGGAAGCAGTTGCTGGTGGAGGTAAAACAGAGGTGAACATCACATTTCCGGCACTTGGCTTTTGATGTACAGTACAGGCCAAAAGTTTGGACACACCTTCTCATTCAATGTGTTTCTTTATTTTCATGACTATTTACATTGTAGATTCTCACTGAAGGCATCAAAACTATGAATGAACGCATATGGAATTATGTACTTAACAAAAAAGTGTGTAATAACTGAAAACATGTCTTATATTTTAGATTCTTCAAAGTAGCCACCCATAGAGCAGACCTGGGCCACATCCGGCCCTTTTGGGCTACCCTAAACGGCCCGCGTGAGGTCAATGGGAAGTATGCAATAAAACATAAATAAGTGTACATGCATGGAATACAACAGCATTGCTTTTATTTTGAGGGTGGCTGGTTTTGATGTTGCTTTTTTTTGTGCGAACGTATGCAGCTTTTTCTTCTCTGGTTGAAAGTCGCAATTAAAATGAAGAAGAACTGAAACGTGTCCGAACCCTGTGTCTGTAAGCTGCAAATTGAGCTAACGAGTGACGTTAGCATGGACGTGAATGAGCTGTTATCCCTACAAAATGTCAACTCATGGGAAAGAAAGAAAGGTCGATACAGAGTGCCGATTTTTTAACCAAACATGGTAACCAAACATCTAAGTATTTATTTACTGAAGTCAAGGGTAAAACAGATTGGCACTACAATACGAAACACGCAGAAAAATACAACAACTTGACTGATGCAGAGCGGGCATGGACCTTAAGGGCATGGATCTTAAGCTTTGCTAGTTAAGCTGCAAAAGCAACAAGGCTTTTTTTACCAAGACCAGCTTTGTGATAGCCCACAAAATCGCCCAAAACAGTAAGCCTGAAGCCCTTTCTGAAGGGGAGTTTATTAAAGACTTTTTGGTGGAGTCTGCTACGCTAATGTTGCACACTTAAAACAGACTGCGTCCTCTCTTCTGCAACTTTATTTTGCCAGTTCTGTTGGAATTCTCCTTTTACACAAAGCAACAAACATCTTCTAATAGCAGCGACCTAGCCTACGTTTTTCCGTTTGTTTACTTCACTCGGCTCAGCTCTTTTTTAGGCTGCCGCGCTGGCTTATGACATCATCGTAAGTGACCTTTCACCTTCCAGTAACATAAATCAGAATAATATCCAGAATGTTTTTTTTTAAAACGAAATTACGATGAGATAACAGTGATTTCCCTACAGAATTCTAAACATATTCCCTATTCTAGGAAATTATGAAGTTATAAAATAATACTTCTAGATAACACTTCTAGGTCGCAACACCAATATGCCCAGAGAAAAAAGAGGCGTTTGAGAACGTGCCCCTTTCATGGAAAATTAATATTGAGCAGAATTGAGTTTAGCCTATTGGTCCGGCCCTCCACAACAGTCCCTGTTTCTCATGTGGCCCCCTGAGAAAATGAATTGCCCACCCCTGCCATAGAGGGTTAAAGTCTGATAATTCTTCTCTGAATGTTTACACACTGGTCTGTCCATGGTCGGTTTTAGACCCTTTTTAGGGGGGCTCAAGCCCGCTTAATTTCATCTCAGCCCCCCTAAAAATAACAATAATGAAAAACTTTTTTTTTTTTTTTTTTTAAATCAAATTTGGTGTTTCAAGTTAGAATTTGCAAAATTGTCTGTTAGTGACAGAGGACAAACAATTACAGGTTCAAAGGGCTTAAAGCAACTGTAACCCCGTCAAGGAAAGGGTTAACAGAAACGTAGTTTGGGCCTATCGGAGGTGGTTGTGCCAGACTCCTGCCTTTGGCTGAGTCTCTAATCTGTGAGAGGGAGAACAGGAGTGTGGTTGTGAATTTTAACGTTGGTAGTCCCCAGAGAAGAAGTTGGTAATTTCATGGCGCAGATTAGAACCCAAATTGAAACGTAAGCAACTATATTTGCTGAATGTAAGAACATTGTGTCAAATTGGTCATTTTTACTGTGACTTATAAAGTGTCAGGTTTAGTTAGAAACGTTAGCTGACGTTGTTGTTCTGTAGCTAGCTCAGAGATTATCGGCTAATGAAATTACTGATTTAGCATGGGGGGGTTTAACACTTTTGCAAGGCACTGTATCAGTGTCACATTCTCATTAGGGGCTGAGCCCCCTTAAAGGTCTGATCGTAGAATCGCCACCGGGTCTGTCCTACAGATGAAAATTTGCATTCTGCCATATCTAGTGCAAGACCTGTATTGTACAATGTCCCTGTTTTAAATAAACCAATAAATAAATGACAATTATAAGCTTTGGTGTCTCGCCTTGGGTCTAAATAGCATGCCATGGCATGTTACCACTTTATGTACAACTGTTTATTTAACTACCATACAACTCAATTCCTTTAATATTTATTTATGTAAAAAAAAGAATCTATTTACAAGTCTCTCAAAGAGAGATGGGTATCTCTCTGCCCTGTCAGACGCTGCTCTCCCTCGCCTCTGCCTGCTCTGTGGCTGGTTTGTGTGAGTGACAGCCAACCAGCGAACTTGTGGAGCATTTAACTTCGAAAAGGAAGATAACCCCAGGTTCCGTGAATCTCATAATTGACATTTGTGTAGTGATATTTAAACAAACAATCCTTCAATGGGGAAATAAAAGCCTCTTGTCTAACTGTACGTACACACCGCTGCCGACTTGAGCTGCAAAGAAGCTCTGGCCGCCCTGTCGAGGACGCTTGTCAAAAAGTACGGGAAAGCTTATTGACGCTTTGGCCGCTCTGACGTGGCAGCATTCTTCGATCATGTTCAACACACGATTGAAGAAAAAGCACAAGCAGCCACTGTACGGCCAATCCATTGACACTAGTAACCTTTTATAAATTGCATATATAATGACAGAATTTTTATTGTTTGTTGGTCGCTGCGGTGTCTGTTAGCAGTTAGCTCGCTCGTTAGCCACTGAACCGCAGCAGAATGCAGGCAGAGCGAGCAGCCGCCAGCTGTTGATCCGTGCAGGACTTCACCGTGAGCGGACTGTTTAGAGACCATGTGACCGGCAGGTAACGTTAACTGGTCCCTATACGCAAACAATGTCATATCATAAATGATAAGGGAACCCAGCAACGGCGATTATGAGATTTTCCTCCATTTTCATGGAACTAATGTCTTGGTAGGAACAAAAGTTTACATCTTATGTTTCTCTGGGATCAGCCAGCGCGAAGGACGTCTATATTCCGATTGGTTGCTGCTGTTTGCCGCTGCTTGCCGCTGAATCGCGTCATAGCTCATTACCATGAAGTTGACCAAAGTTCAACTTTCTGATTGACGCTCTGGATGCTCAAAACGCGACGCCGACAGATCTGACGCTCCTTGCAGCTGAGAGAAGCCAGCTTCCATTAAAAATGAATGACTTCCGGTATCTTTAGAAGCTCAAATCGGCGGCGGTGTGTACTTACAGTAAGAGACCGGTCTTCTGAGAGAGCTCCAGCCATCTCAAAATGTGATGCCAACTGAAAAAAGTTTCCAGTTGTTTATTTCTACTTTGATTCTCTCACAATGCTGAAAGAGAGTTTATCTCATTCCCACATGTAGATTTTGATTCTAACTAAGTGAGACATCCAGTCTGGAAGATAATGTGAGCACTGTTTGTCTGAACAGATAAAGGTACAAGGCCACAGTAAACTATCTTTCTCTACAGATTCACTTATCCCTTTTCAGTGGAGATGTACGGGGGATGTGACCCCAGCTGTGAAAGTCGGGAACAGGGGATTAGATGAAGTGGTTATATGACGTCTTCTGTAGATTTAGGGGCCATCCACACGGAAACATTTTTTTGTGCAAACGCACATTTTGCATCGTTTGGGCCGACTGTCCAAACGAATCCTGTAAACGTACTGCCTGAAAACGCACTTTTTTGAAACCTGGTCTCAGGATGAAGAAATCCGAAAATGGCTCTCGTTTGGCTTCGTTTGGACGGTGAATACGAATCTGTATCGATGATGTCATCGCCACACCCCTCTTTTACACCCTCTCTTACCCACGGCCGCTGACGGACACAACTGCGGTGAAGCTAAGCGAGCATATCCCATCTCCAACAGCACATTATACAATGTAAACAAAGACACGTTTTGTTGCGGCGTCCTTTATAAAATGAGCAGTGGTGAAAGTTATTATAGTCCACGGATGTATTAAGAGAACGTTATAATCTAGTCATGTTATGATGGGAAGTGGAAGTGACTATGCTCTTCTTCTCTGTTTTTTGGTGAATTTCTGTAGCAGAAACAGGCCTGGCATATGAAGTAGCGCGTTTAGTCATCTATTCTTGAAACGAATCCAGGGAAGACGGGTAAAAAAAAGATCGTTTTGGTACGTGTGGACGTGGCCTTAGAAGTATCTGTCAGGATCTTTATCTTTATGTTGCCTGTGAGAAGTATCTGGCAGGATCTTTATTTTTATGTGTCCTGTGATAAAATGTAAAGTCATGTTTAGAACAGAACATGTGTGATTGTCACTCCCCTTTTACCCATTGTGCATTTAAGCTCAGTGTTTCTTCTTACTCATTTGAGGAACTGACTCCACACTGAGCTAATGTGCTTTTTGTGAAACTGTGTTCCTCCTATATTTATAAAATATATATTTTAATAAAATACAAAAACCTAACTTGGTTTAGTCTTCGACTGTCTTATTTGTTTCACTTCACTACTAAACTTTCAAAACTCCTGCTGCAAAAGAAACTTCCACAACATACAATACAATTTTCTCCGAATTAGTATGTATTATTGTATGTTGTATTTTTGGAATACTGCAGATTTTGCTTTGTTTGCATACTGTATACTACATGCTACGTGTTGGCTAAATCAGTTTGTACTGATAGTATAGTATGCAGTTTTAAAAACGGCCATTGTGTTGTGCCTATTGATTTTGAAAGAGCAACAGCCAATGATGAAACTCCAATTCAACCGATCAATGGTGTAACTTCATCACAGCAACTTTATTGCTCAGGGTCAGACTTTCGTGTTTATAGGGCTGGCTCCCGCTTTGCTTTGCCCAGCAAAAATTAAAAGACAGCACTTTGAAAGGGTAATTTAAACAAGGTCTCCGCTTTGATAGACGCTGAGTGTGCCTTCATTTACATACCGTAATGCTAAAAATAGACATCTCATGCAGAGAGTGAATAGGTTGCTGAGCTATCAAAGGACTGGTTGCCCAGGAGAAAAAGAGTGCTGTAGGGCCTCTATTAATCTAAAGATCGACTCATGTTTTGCTTTTCCACTCTCAAACCTTTTCTCTTTACAATATTTTACAAAAGTTCCAAACCAAAGAGATACTACACATAGAGAGCCAATGTCATACCAAATCTTCTAGTTTCTGTTACAGCATTACAGTATATAAACCTTGTGAGCTTCGAGAAATAATCCAAGGTACTGGTCTTTAGAAATAAGGTAAAAAGCCTTTATCACATCTGGCACATTCTAATTAGAATAAGATTAACGTGTTAACACGTTTCGGCGTCCAGCCCTCTCCTGGAGGGAAGTTACAGGAAAGGTATGAGGTGAAACAACATCATGCAACATGTATAAGCACATCAGCAGGTGCAGACATTTAGTAATCAGGGTTAACCAATCTAAAACAGTGTTCACAAGTCTATCCCAAATAAATCATGCGGACAGCAGTAAACGGGTGACCTTTCAAGACAAAGAAAAATACAATAAAGCAGTAGCATATATATATATATATATATATATATATATATATATATATATATATATATATATAGAGAGAGAGAGAGAGAGAGAGAGAGAGAGAGAGAGATTGGCAGACAGCCAGATAGCATAGCTATAGCTAGCTAGCTAGCTAGCGATCTATATGTAGGTAGGTAGATTGAGAATGGTGAACTACTGTGTTTGTGCTGGGTGTAAAAACTCCACCCAAACAGGACACAGGGTCCAAAGCTTCCCTATGAAGGACAAGGCAACCCTCAGACAGTGGGTACAATTTGTCCGTTAGATGGGACATTTTTCAATGACCTCCATCACCAAGAACTCCAAGATCTGCAGTGCGCATTTTAGGGAGGAGGATTACGACCCAGGGGATATCAGGATGGTTTTATCTCGGGTTGAAGAGGCTGAGCCAGGCACGGCTGTGAACACGCACCTCTCTACCTGCCCTGCCCCGAGACCGAGAAGCACTATGACCGGTGCCGCCCGCCGCAAGAGACAGCTGGCTAAGGTAAGCCTCATGCTAATGTTTAAAATCTGCGCGTTAGCTAGCCCCATTCCGTGTTCCCCTCCACTACAGCCATGATCAGTCTGACATTAGAAAAGCACATTTCGTGATTCATGAATATGAACCAAAACAAAACTGTCCTGAAGTAAATGTCCAAAAGCTTGTCAGGAAGCTTGTTCGGAACAACAGACGGCTCCTCTCTTGAGCATACGTTGATCTGGTGTATCTCCGGTCTTTCTTCATCCTCTAACTTTCTTCTCTGTTCTTGAATGTGCAGTAGCAACCGGAGCCTCTCCCAGCTTAACAGACTGTTATGCTACCTGGCTAGCTAGCAGCTATAATGTTACCCAAAATGCCATCCGTCGTTGTAAATTTGTAGTAGAATCGTGCAGCAGGGAGGTACATTCATTAAAATAGAGCAGGTAGGGTTTTGTTTACACAGCAGGCAATATCTGATTAAAATATCAGAATATCTTATTAAAATCTGATAGCCCTGACTGTGTCCACATTGCTTATTGCAAGTGATCAGTGCATCCTCCAATCCACATTAGTTGCTCTAACAGTCTAATATCTTGTGGATTTATAATGGCTACCTTGGTTGGTGCTGACGTTGCTTCTTTTTCAAATTTTTCTGGCCAGTTAATTTTTACATTTTTTTTTTTTTATTTTTGTAGCAATTATAGCCTGGCAGACCTTAAGCACCTAGCTGTCAGTTTTTCTTGGCAATCTGATGGTCCCCCTATGTCAACCACAGTGGAGGCAGTGTTGAGGGTCTTGGTGACCACCAGATTACCTAGAAAAAGTGACAGAGGGCCAGCTGAAGGCAACATTTGAAGTACATAATTTCGATTAAAATCATTATTTCTTACTCTGAAAATGTCATCATGTCCTGCTTGCTATATTTCCTATGCAGGGTAATCTCATGTGTGTTTCCATTGAAAACATGAAACATATCTAGGTCTGTGCATCATGTGGCTACCAGCGTTTCTGGCAAAACCAGCCAATCCAACACAGGAATATGCCAGCCTGCAACCTCTTAAGTGGGGCCATTCATTTCAGTGGATGTACTGTATGGCCTCCCAGACATTGCAGATGATGACCCTGTTTGGCCTTCAGTGCATCAGCGCGAGCACTTACTTTCGGCATCAGTGTCGTTACACCATCCCTGTCATCATTCAGGCCAAGAATTTGAGTGACCTCAGGGCAATGGATGGAGGCCTAGTTGTTGCTGGTGACTGCTGGTAAAGCAGAATTTGTTAATTCTATGACATGGCATTACTTCATTTTACACACAACCTGGTGGATTGTCTTCACAGACACTGGTTATTAAATACTTGAAACATAATTCAAATTTGTAAGTAGATTCTCCAGGGCACTGTGCAAAGTACGGCTCGTACTCTTTGATAGAGGAGAGAGTAAACAAGGTGGTGGATGTTCAGGATGTTCAGGTAAGCCTGATGTTATTAGACAAAGAAATTAACTCTGTGCATCTTATATAGCACTTTTCCACTAGTACAACCATGCATAGGGCATGGAGTTTTTTTGTGATTGTTGCGGGTAAAAATCCTTGATTATGCGGCACGTTTTCTTAAAAAATGCGATGGAATATGCGGGATATTTATGCAATTTTATGCGATGAAATTGTGGGAACTTGCAAAAATTGCGGGAACTTGCAAAAATTGCGGGAACTTGCAAAAATTGCGGTTTAAAGAAAAAGAGAAGATAAAGTGAATCCCCCAACACCCTGCTTTTTTAAAACTTAATTTCCAAAAATAGTTTACTTATTGCAATGACTGAATATCTGTAAACAAATAAGATACAAAAATATATACAAATAATATCATATTATTATTATTAAAAATAAAAGTAATAGTCTAAACAGAGGGAAATAAAAGATACAAAAGAGACAGACTTTCAAAAAAAATAATATAGACAGCAGGAGCACTTAAAGAAATTTGAGTAGACATCAGATATTAAGATAGGTTTCTTATTGGATACCAACTTTAGAGACTCAAAGTATCAACCTCCAACACCTGCTTTTCGATGATGTTCACGTCGCGTAATTACGTCATTTCATAACTTTCCAATGGCAACAGGAGAAAATGGCTGCTCTTGTGTGAAGTAAACCGAAGTAAACGCAACATTTTTGCAACTTTCTGCTAAGATATATGTGACTTTTTTTGCAACGAAAATGCGGGGATTATGAAATCATGCAAGCACCACATATTTTGCGCGGAAATCAGCAATTTATGCAGCGAAAGTGCAGCATATTTGAAAAAATGCGGCCCCCGCATGAATATGCAGACTTTGGCTGATTATGCATTGAATTATGCGATCGCATAATCACGTTTTTCTGGAGGGACTTTATTATGTCTTTCCTAACTAGCGTACAGTGTGGTATAATGCTTGGACCAGTAACCCTCCGGTTCCTTCACGCCTCCTTCACCACCACCAGCATTCTACACTTACACTGTTATGTCATGTTGCAGAGCTCAGAGGTCCCCAACAGCTCTTGGTGTGAGATTGAGGGGCTCAAGCGCAGCATCGGCTTGCTGAGGAGGCTGGACCTGCATGTGTCAACACTCATCACAGACAGACATCACCAGGTAAATACAATAAAGTGGTAGAATGTAGATTTATGAATTGCACTGAGGCTGGACGTTTGGGCTTTTGCTGATGCCAGACAGTGCAAGACTCCACAAAGTTTGCTTTCTACTCTTTAGGTTGCCAAATGGGTGAGAGAAGAGCTGTGGCCTGAGGGAACACGGCATTATTTTGATGTCTGGCTCATTAGGAAAAATATGTATCCATTGTTGAAACCTTGAAGCAGTTTTTATTATTGCATTTCAATTAATAACATTTGTTCTAAACCAGGTCTGGGGAAGGCCTTGGATACAGCCTCGAAAGACAGACCGCGTGACCAACTACAGTTGTGGAGGCCAGCCATCGTCAACCACCTTTACTGGACTGCAGCCTCAACCCCAGATGGCAACCCAGCTGTGATGGAGGCCAAATGGAGAAGGACATACGACATGACAGCCCTGCCTTCTCCAGTTGCGCTCATCCCCCTCTGGAGGGGGATCAACGCGATAGAAGAAAGAGTGGCTGGAACCAGGTACAGTACACAGTATGTGGCATTATGCATGCTTATAATTCCTATGCAGGATAATCTCTGTGTTTCCATTGAAAAAAAAAAAAATCTCTCTATTAGAGCTGTCAATCTTCCTCTATAATACTATTCAAATTCCATTTAATATTTTTTTAAATATTCAAATAATATTCAAATATTTAATGTTCAATTGCAGCCTGTTAAATAAGATGTACTACACTACTCAGGCTTATGCATTGTCAATGCCACTATAAGCATGTTGTTGTTGTTGTTGTTACACGTTATGTCCACTAGAGGAACTTCTAACATTAGCCTGGCCTTGAGGGGACCTGCACGCAACTTTGTTTACATTCATTTTCATTAAGTCATTGTTCATAAGACGTGACATGAGTGACACATGCGGGTAGGCCAAGGCGAGAAGAGGGAGATTAGCTAAGCTTAGCCAAAAAAAGTCACATTTGAATAGTAATTTCAGCATTCGAATAGTATTGATTTCTTTTACTATTCGAATTATAATCGACTTTCGGTATTCGTTCCAACAGCCCTACTGTCTATTTATCTATCTGTCTATTTGTATGTCTGTCTGTCTGTGTGTCTGTCTGCCTGCCTGCCTACCTATCTTGGTCTTTGCAGGCTTAATGGGGGCAGTAAAACTGGAAAGTATCGTCACAAAGACTTCCTTACGGAAGGATGTTAGACAGCTGTCTCCACAGCACCAGACTTTATCCCTTGAAGCCTTCCACTCCCTCATCCTGCACTCTTGCGCCCAAGCACACTGGGTTTTCATACCTTGGCGTGTATAGCAGGTCATTGCTGTGCAATGGAATAACAATGCCGTATTTTATCATACATATACAAGAATTTAGTTTCAACAGTGTTCTCAAATTTGTTATTCTGTAGGCTTCTCTTAGTGGCACTACATTACAACTGTAATGCAAACTGAGAGACAGCACGAAGAAGCGATGGTACAGATGGATGCTGAGTAAGGTACGTCACATCTCCTTGCCCAGCGACCAAAACGCACTCACTTCCCTACAGCACAAGCTCTCCACTGCAGTTTCCATGGGACGGCACCGCCCACACAAGCACCTGCCAAACACAGCGACACAGACTAGTGGCGGCAGCTACGTTTGCAACAACATTTTCACGGCCATCAGTTCACGGCAATTCCTCATTCGCTCTCTCACGTCTGACAGGTTTGCAATTATACGGCTGCAGGCCATCATACATGTTATTAGTGGTTATTGCCACCTCATCCTCATCTCAGTCAGTCGCCATAGTTCTAGTACTAGGCTGAGGCTAGTCTCCTCCACGTCTCCCCAATGTCACGTCATCACTGTATTGCGTTAAAAAACCCTGCTGATACCAAAACTGGCCTTTAACACCATTTGGAGGCATTTTTAAAAAGATATATATATCTTGAGTGCTTTCTGTACCCATTAATCGACAGTGGTCGTTAACCTGCAACATGGGCTTTAAATATTTTCACTGCCGATAAAATAATGAATAATAGCACCTTCACAAGGCAGTTGTCTGTGCTTCTAAGGCTTGCCCCATGAATGTATTCATTTGCCAACAAAAAGCAGGACTTACTGTGGGTAGCTGCCATCAGTCTGACAATGTTGGGACAGTCTCCTGAAAATAGGAGCAAAAAACTCCTATTAAAAAAAACACATTACTTCCATTTCCAATGCTTGTCCCTAGAAGACATTAAAAAACAACATTAAACATTGCCACAATTAAAATACATAAAGCACATAAAAATACAAGACACCTACATCTATCGGGCAAACTTATGCTTTATGCGGATGATATATTACTTTTTGTGTCCGAACCCAGCAAACCAGTACCCTGTCTACTTGGGATCGTTGACTCTTTTTACCTTTAACAGCTCAGTGGCCTGTAACAGCCTTCCAATTAGGTGCATTTCAGTGACCCAAGCAAGGTATCGTATATATGGGTATCTTATTCCCTCCCCAGTTTAAAGACCTAGTTGGGCGCCCGGGAAGCTCACCTGGTAGAGACCACGCCCATTCCCTTGACGCAGAGGCCCAGAGTTCGCTTTCCTGCATCTCTTCCCTTTCATATCTAAGCTGTCCTATCAATTAAAGGTGGAAATGCCCAAAAAATAATCTTATAAAATAAATAAATAAATAACCTAGTACCCAGTATTGACTAAAATATATTGTGATGTTAATAGATACTGCAACTCTAGCCAGGGTTAGGGTAGTTAGGGTTTATCTAGTATATCTAGTAAGTATATCTAAATCTAAAGTATTTAAACAATCAAAAACATACTTCTTTACATACTCATGCATACATTTTTATATAAAAGTTATTTAGCATTAGCATTAGCATTCCATTGACTGCCATTCATTTTGGCGCCACTTTGACAGCGAATAACTTCACATCTGAAGCGTTTAAAGACTCTATTTGTCCATTATTTATTTCTAAATAAACACGACAATGTATAAAAGGCTCCATTACCTTGTACCTCACATTATGTTTTTGTAAAAATAGGCTAATGATTGTGTCATAACCACGCGACTTACTGTTGCACAGTAGAGAAATTACCGTACAGTACAGGAGAAGCTTTCGACTCACATTATATGTTTAATTTTAATTACTAATGTTAACTAGTATTTTAGATAGCAATAATTAGCCGGTGCCTATGTTATCTCCTACGCTCTCCGTCTCTACAAGATTCGGAATGATTGAGATTTCTCTTGGCACAGCTACCAGAAGACTTATAACTTTCAGTTGCTCACGTCACATCTACGTCTTCAGGCTCAGTTGGAGGCTGCTCAGTAACGCTCAGCTATCACCGGAAAAGTGCTTCTAATATCCTTCACTGGTCTCCGTCCAGAGCAACGGGATCTGTTGGTCCATTTTATATATGTCAGTGGCTCCAGCCCAAGACAAAAGGCCACGCCCACTTTAGCCCCTCATTTTATTGGACATAGACATGTCAGGAGATATTTTATATCTTTTTTTATAAAAATTATTTAAAGGGGCGGTGTGAGGTCCAAAAAGGTTGTTTGTTGCCTGAGGGCTACACCATGACATAGAGCAGGGATCTTCAACAGGGGGTCCAGGACCCCTAGGGGGTCCTCAGAGTCACTGCAGGGGGGCCTCCAAATTATTGTAAATTTTTGAAAGTTTTTTCAAAATTTAAACGTCTTAACATGATTCCAACATATTATTAGCAAATATAAATCCCCACTGATGATAGGCTTAATGGCCAATAATGTAGTCACTAATTAAAACATGATTTATAAAATCATGCCAACAATTTTTAGGCTATTTGAATAGCTTAGTATTCTATGCAAAAAAGGTATCTATAAATGCTTTAGGCTGCCCTAAAAGTTATTGTAGGACCAGATTAATATGCAACTACATTTTATACAATGTAGTAGGGGGTCTCTGATCCATCTCTATTTCAGTTAAGGGGTCCTTGGCTTAACAAACATTGAAGACCTCTGCCATAGATGGTTAATTGATCTATATTTTCCAGGACAGCTGTAGTGTTTTTATTAGATTACATTACATGTCATTTATCTGACGCTTTTATCCAAAGCGACTTACAATTAAGTGCTTTCAACTGTGAAGGTTCAAACTCCAGACAACAAGTAGTAAGTGCAAGTACATTAGCTTTAAATAAGCAAAGCTACAAAGAGACATAGTGCAGGTTCAAGGTTTTTTTAGTTTTTTTTTTTTATCCGAGGTGTAGTCGGAAGAGATGTGTTTTTAGCCTTCGGCCGAAGATGTGTAGGCTTTCGGCCATCCTGATGTCGATAGGGAGCTCGTTCCACCATTTGGGAGCCAGGACAGTGAACAGTCAGGATTTCGTTGAGTGATTAGTTCTCCCTCGCTGTGAGAGGCAGCAAGCAGTTTGGCTGATGCAGAGCGAAGTGGGTGGGTTGGGGTGTAGGGTTTGACCATGTCCTGGACGTAAGCTGGGGCTGATCCGTTCGTGGCCCTGTATGTAAGTACTAGTGTCTTGAAGCGGATGCGGGCAGCAATTGGTAACCAGTGAAGAGAGCGGAGGAGTGGTGTAGTGTGAGAGAACTTGGGGAGGTTGAAGACAAGTCGAGCTGCTGCGTTCTGAATGAGCTGCAGGGGTCGGATTGCACATGCAGGCAGGCCAATCAGGAGGGAGTTGCAGTAGTATAGACGGACCAGAACCTGAGCCGCCTTCTGCGTTAGAAGAGGATGTATCCTTCTGATGTTATGTAGCATGCATCTACACGATCGGGTAGTTGCAGCGATGTTGGCAGTGAAGGAGAGTTGATCATCAAGTGTCACACCCAGGTTTCTAGCAGTCTGGGTGGGGACTACCACAGAGTTGTCAATTGTTATAGTCAGGTCTTGGGTAGGAGAGCTCTTCCCTGGAAGCTCAGTCTTGTCGAGGTTGAGTTTCAGATGGTGTGTGGACATCCAAGAAGAGATGTCAGTCAGACATGCCGAGATACGTGTTTTGAATATATGCTGGAAGATATGGTAAAATAGGTTTAAGGAAGCAATCATGTATTTAGAAACATACACTGGTCAGACGTGTAACTATCGGTAAGCAGGGTAAGCGGTGCTTATGGGCCCGGACCAATCAGGGACTCGCATCACTGGAAGATATTGATTGACAGCCGGGGCCCCCTATCGCATTTTCATTACTTGCGACAATCCCAGCAGTCCCACCTGCAGCCGCTTACGTGGGAGTGAGAATGGGTCAAATTAATTTCCTTGTTTCTGTTATGAAGACGAGACGTGTGTGACTCGAACATCTCACATTACCAACAAAATGTACAGCGAAAGACCGTCCAAAACTTTTCAGACCATCCTGCCTATAAAGTCACTGAAGCGGCTGCTGTTTCAATCCTGTCGGCTCTCTGCAGCAGGCGGGGCTGCTGCTCCAATTATCCACCACGACTGACGCGCGCACGCACACACACACACACACACACACACACACACACAACACACACACACACACACACACACAATCAAACAAGGTGGATGCAGGAAAAAACGCAGATGAGACGACATGAGGACAGCTACGTTATTGTAAGTGCAATGATAAGTTAGAGTCCAATAAGTACTTTATCAAACCGTATGAATGTGTGTGTACGTGTGTGTGTGTGGGGCCAGGATAGGAAATTAACTAACAATGTAAAGATCAACAAGCCACTGACAGTGACACATATGTTCATATTTGATTCATTCAATAAATTATTATTTTTAAAATAATCCTTAAATCCACCATCCATTTTTATATAATACCATTTGCAGCATCCTGAGCCTTTTTTCTAGGAAATATCAGCCCAGAGTAATTAATTAATAGTAAATATTATTCTCCCCAAAACAAGTTT
This sequence comes from Perca fluviatilis, assembly GCF_010015445.1. Classification (NCBI taxonomy): domain Eukaryota; kingdom Metazoa; phylum Chordata; class Actinopteri; order Perciformes; family Percidae; genus Perca; species Perca fluviatilis. The sequence goes on along the minus strand of NC_053129.1, from coordinate 4,984,247 downwards.
CCTTTTTATTTTTAAAGAACTATACAACAAAAATTGCAATTTTTTTTGCAACTTTCACTGTCTTCTGCAACTTCATTGCAACAAACGTACAAAAGACATCGTAACTTTTATCCCAATTTTTTACAAAAGCTCCCGGGAAATCAGGCATTTTGGGCTGCAACGATCTCGAAAAAAGGCCGCGAAAGTTTGTTTTTTCATGTGTTATGGTGCGCATTCACCAGTGTTTTTGTTGTTGTTGTGGTGCGTGTAGGCTACTCCTGTTGTCATCTCATCTCTTATATGCTGTGTCTCTATGATCCTATCCTGTCCTATTCATGGTAGCCTACTCATCCAATCCACCTTTATTTATAAAGCACCTTAAAAACAACACTGTTGACAAAAGTGTTGAACACAGTCTATAAATAAACAATAACCTACAACAGAGGCACAACACAAAATAATAAAACAATAAAAAATAAATGCAACAATACAAAACTCAAAGTCAACCCTCAAACTGAGTTAAAAGCCAAAGAAAATAAATGAGTTTTAAGACGAGATTTAAAAACAGGAAGAGACTCAGTCAGTCTGATGTGCAAAGGCAGCTCATTCCAGAGTCTCGGAGCTGCCACGGCAAATGCACGGTCACCCCTGGATTTACGTTTGGTCTTGGGGACGAAGGAGGAGGCAGTGGTCAGCCGACCGGAGCAAACGAGATCAGAAATCAGTGCAAAAGTGCACAGGGAGCCAGTGGAGGGATTGGAGGATGGGTGTAATATGGTCAAATTTTCGAGTTCCAGTTAAAAAACGAGCAGCTAAATTTTGGACTAGCTGTAATCGTGCCATATTTGATTTGCTAATACCAGTGTAAAGTGCATTGCAATAATCTAAACGAGTGGTGATAAAAGCATGGATTAAAATTTCAAAATCATGTCGAGATAGAACCAGTTTTACTTTGGCTAGTTGCCTCAGCTGGAAGAAGCTGGTCTTCACCACTGCACCAATCTGCGCATCAAGTTTTAAACGACCGTCCAACTTGACTCCCACGTTTGTCACCACAGGGCTAATGTCTCTGGTTAGACAACCCATGTCAACAGGAACCGCAGCAGCTGAGTCACTAGGAGCAAATAACACAAACTCAGTTTTGCTCTCATTTAAATACAAAAAATTCATAGCCATCCATGCTTTCACTTCATTCAGACACTCTAAAAGAGTTTTTGACTGACTTTACGGTACATAATTTGGCAGTCGTCAGCATAAAAATGGAATGAAACATTGTGACTTCTGAGGATTGACCCAAGAGGCACATTGAAAAAAGTAGCGGCCCAAGGACAGACCCTTGAGGAACTCCGCACGACAGAGGAGCCGTAGAGGACACAGCATCACCAACCTGAACTGAAAAACTTCTGCCTTCCAAATAGGACATAATCCAGGCTAAACCCAACCCCTTAATGCCCACACAGTTCTCCAGTCGAAACAATAAAATTTGGTGGTCGACTGTATCGAACGCAGCCGCAAGGTCCAATAGCAGCAGAGCAACAGTATCACCAGAGTCTGAAGCCAGAAAAATGTCGTTGAAAACCCTCAGCAGAGCTGTCTCAGTGCTGTGGGCTGACTTAAACCCAGACTGGAAAATTTCAGTTATACGATTGTCATTCAAAAATGTGCTCAGGTGCAAATAAACAACTTTCTCCATAATTTTGGAAAGCAAAGGGAGCTTAGAGATAGGCCGATAATTTGAGAGTTCAAGTCAGTCCAGACCAGGTTTCTTTAACAAGGGTTGAACAACTGCGTGTTTAAAACTCATAGGTACGACTCCAGCAATTAAACTGACATTAACAATATCAAGTATGCAGGGCGCCACTGTAGGAAAAACCTCTTTAAAAAGACGTGGGGGAATCACATCATTGGGGGAGCCAGTGATCTTCATTTGACCAATAATATTTTCTAAAAAAGGCAAACTAACAGGCTCAAACTGGTTCAAAACAGCAGAACAAGTTACAGAAATGCCAAGGTCATACAAAGGTGGACCAATAAGGGCCCTAATGCTCTCCACCTTGTGGATAAAAAAGTGAAGAAACTCCTCACACACTTTTGATGGCTTCTCCAAACACTGGAGTTGTGGGACATTAAGAACAGTTTTGAGGGCATTAAAAAGAACTCATGGATTATGACCATTAGAAGAAATAATGTTAGAAACATGCTTGGTCTTTTCAGCTTTTGTTAAGAACACCAACTCTCTCTAAGTATCTGAAATGACACTCGCAGTTTATCCCTCTTCCACTTTCTTTCTTTCCTTCTGCACTCGCGTCTGGCAGTGCGGGTGACATCGTTCAGCCAAGTATCAGGTCTAGGTTTGGACAGACTGGTTTTTTTACAGGGGCTACTGTATCTAATGCTGCTTGACAAGCTGCATTAAAACCAGCGCACAGATCTTCAACAGTTGTGTTAGAACAAAAAGAGACACGTTTTAGATTAAAAACAGAGGAAAAATGAGCAGCAGTGGAAGGGTTAACTATCCGACCATGGCGCACAGGAGCACACGGTTTAACTACGACACAGGAGAGGGAAATTTCAAATACCACAGGCATATGATCAGAGAAGAAAGCATCACAGTCTTTAAGATTTGAAACAGTTAAAGTGATGGTTCGGAGTAATTTCACCCTAGGGTCCTTTGCACCATGATCTCGAGCCAAACACCCCCCCAGAAGCTTTTTTCACCTGGGTCGAACATTGTGAGCGTTAGCGTAGCGTAGCGTTATCAGCTGAATAGCTTAGCGCAGAGGCTAATGGACTCGCCGTGTTTTAACATTACCTTTCACTAATAATGGCCGAAATGATACCAAACGTCTACAGTAGTACAAATAGGTTATGCTCCCTCTCATAAACGATGGATTGTAAAATTTGTAAGTATACCAGAAGTTTATGTATAACACTTGCCTGCTGGCTTCTGCTCTCTGCGCTGCTGCTGCTGTTACTACCGGCAGTAAGAGTGCTTAGGGCATCTAAAAATTACAACACCGAAAGAGATGCAACAAAAATATTTATTAATTTAATGATTAAATAAGGTAATGTCTCCAAACTTACCTCAATTATTACTTGTCTCCTGCTAGTTATACTACAGCACTTACTTTAAAAAATAAGTTAAATTAAAAAATATTTTTGTTGCATCTCTTTCGGTGTTGTAATTTGTAGATGTCCCTAAGCACTCGTCTTACAGCAGCAACAACAACAGCAGAGAGCAGAAGCCAGCAGGCAAGTGTTATTTACATAACCTTCTGGTGCACTTACAAACTTTACAATCCATCGTTTTATGAGTGCATAACCTATATATACTAGTGTAGACCTTTGGTATCATTTCGGGCATTATTAGTGGGGTAATGTTAAGAGACACTTCGGATCCATTAGCCTCTGCGCTAAGCTATTCAGCGGCTAACGCTACTCTACGCTAACTCTCCCAATGTTCGACCCAGGTGAAAAAAGCTTCTGGGAGGGTGTTTGGCTCGAGGTCATGGTGCAAAGGACCCTAGGGTGAAATTACTCCGAACCATCACTTTAAGCCATGAGTTAAAGCCAAGTCAAGAGTGTGCCCACGTTCCTGCGTGGGACCAGATACACACTGTACAAGATTAAAACACTTAGTGATATCCAAAAAGGCTCTTGCCATTGGCTTTTCAGGACAGCACACATGGATGTTAAAATCCCCTACAATAAGGAGGCAATCATACATTGGCACTAACTCAGCCAAAAACTGAGAAAAGTCATTGATGAAATCCTTGTTATATTTGGGTGGCCTATATATGAGTGCGCACAGCACTGGAAATGCACCGCTCAGTTCAAACAAATTCACCTCACAGGTGGCGTAGGATACAGTGAGTGCGAGCTGTTTACACTTAAATTTTGTTTTATAGACTGTTGCCAGTCCTCCTCCACGACCTGACGTCCTCGGGGAGTTAAAGTACAAACAGTCAAACGGTAGAAGTTCACAAAAAGCACTCGACTCACCCACCGGAATTCACGTTTCCGTTACACAGAGAAAATCCAGATCACGCGACTCAAAGAAATCCTTCAAGATAAAACTTTTGTTTGCTAGCGATCTAGCATTCACCAGGGCAAACCTGGCTGGATCCGGGGCTTTTGCAGACAGTGTAATCCGAGCAAGCGGCCGGAGATTCTGCTGATTCACCCCGCACCAGCGGAGGTGAGGAGCCTGAACACGGCAAGCAGGGAGCCCCACGTCCAAGCCAGCCACTGGAACCAAGCAAGAGTCAATCGGGTCCGCAGAACGCCATGACACGAGTCGATGAAATTCCGAACGGATTCCAGGCACAGTCATGGTGGAAGACGCCAGCCCGGTCCTTAGTTTCACCAGCCAACCACCACGTTTTCCCCGGCGTCTACAGCGCGCTCTGCACAAAGGTGGAGCTGACACACGGCAAAGGTGAGCTGGTAGTCCCGTAAGAAACGGAGGACAGAAGGTTTTTTGGCCATCATGCTCAAATGGCACAGAGTTTTTAATCAAGGGTCGAAGGTCTAAGAGTATTTGGCGGTCACAGACTAGTAGAGAGTTGACATTTGCAATAATAATTGACAAAAATAACGTAAATACAAACAGAGTGCGCAGAGACAGACGGCAGGCCATAGACACCGGCGCCATCTTATGGACATTGCACCGTCATCACGTGCTGTAGTAGGGGGGCCCACCTTGACAATCCTGCATAGGGGCCCGGTGTTGGCTCGTTACGCCACTGCTCCTGGTACAGATATAGAGAAGACCTTCTTGGAGCTTAAAAATGTAATGATAAAGTATACTAAACTAAATTTTCCTGTAAAGGCATGAGGGAAACATAGCAATAACAATGACAAAGTAATTGTGATGTAAAAGGTAATCACAACGTTCAATGGTGTGGGCTATGGCGGTAATGACTTTATTTTATAATGTTTTAAAAGCAGCAGTCTTGGAGCCAGGCGTAGCTCATTTAAATTGACTGTGTGCATGTTGCCACCTGTTTCATGACCCAGCAGAGCTCATTAGCTCTGGACAGACATGAGAAGCAGGACACAGGAGTTCAGCTTGTGCAGTGAGGTAATGCAATTTGCCATTCACATAGTACTGTAGGTTGATTGGTGCCCTTTAATCTAATGAGATCATAAAGATGAGGAGGTGCTGTCGAGTTGTCACAGTAAACAAACAGTCTAATGATGTCTCCCTACTGAGACTGTTAGCTTCTTACAGCAGCTTTACTCAGTCTCTGCGGAAACATGAGGGGAATAAAGGAACACTCCTTGATGAAATTTAAATTGCCCTATTAAGAGGGAAAAGTGGTTTTATGTTTGAGCTTATGAGCTTGTTAAACACTGACAATCCAGGACACCAGGGGAGCGTCCACCTGCATCACTGTCAGCTTGCTTCCCTGCAGGGCAGGCCGGAGGGTGTTGAACGCACTGGAGAAATCAAAGAACATCATGACTCTAACAGTGCTTCCCGACCCATGCAGATGTGCAAAGGCATTGTGAAGCAGGAAGATGAAGCTGTCTCCCACTCCCACTGTTTGGCTGGTAGGCAAACTGAAGGGGGCCAAAGGTGTGACAGGACCAGTCTCTCCAGGGTCTTCATCAGATGGGAAGTCAGTGCGTCTGTAGTCGTTGAAGGCCCTAGGGCACGCCTTCTTTGAAACAGGACAGGACCAGAGAGACGGGGTGGCTTCTGGGGCTGCAGCTCAAAATGTTTTCTCAAAAGCCACAAATCTTTTAGGGTATGAAAACACCTAACTTTGTGTCATTTCCCCTCAGTCCCCCGGCAAATCAATGGAGCAAAAGTTCTATTACTCTGGAAATATCGCCTTTTATTCTGTTGTGATGGGGCAGCAGTCCTTCCTAGGGCTGGGTACTGAACGTCGATACTTTTATGGTGTCGAAAAAATGATTTATCTTTCGGTGCCAAATTTCAGTTCCAAAAGCGTCTCAGCACATTAGCGCAAGCTTATCTGTCCTCTCTGCATATTGACACTGAGCACACACACACACACACACACACACACACACACGGAGAGGTGCGGACGGAGTAAACAGTCTGCAGTCTTGTTGAAGTCACAGAGAGTCACGGTTGGTTTCAATTTTGTGAATTTTTAGAAAATTTTTTTTTTTTTTAAGTTCAAGTGTATGATTTTTTTAGGGTAAAATTTTTTTTTCAAATAAATGTTTTATCAATATTAATAAAGTTATGAATATGGTTATTAATAACTTTATCAAATCGACAAACAATCAAAACGGGGCACCACCCTGCTAGTCAGGGACCAATAATCAAACTGTGGATCAGTCTCATTTCTGTGTAAATCCTTTCAAAAGGAACTAAAGGAAGGGGTGAATCCAAGCACGGACCTGATCGACCAGCAATTATTACAACAAGTACACAAATAATCACAAGCAACTGCTAATTAAGTATAATAAGATTTATTAGCTTCACAATTATCAGTAGCTAAACAATAATCCTTCAATAATAAACTCATATACCTTTTTATAATATCACAACCAAAAACAAAGCAAAAACAAAGCAGCATGTGTCATGGACACGTCTGTGTCTGTGTGTGTGTGAGTGTGTGTGAGAGAGAGTGACAAAGGAGGGGGCGGTGTCGGAGTGTAGTTCTAAACACCAAAACAACTCCAAAGATGGCTACTCCTGTGAGCTGCACAAAACTATTTAGCCTCAAGAGGGTGCGTAGTGGTGCTACGTCGCGGAGAGGGCTGAAGAAGCCCGGGGGTTGCTAGGCAACGAGCACGCTTAACCTAGTATGCTAGGTCATGTGTTAGCGCTCTGTACAAGGTGATGCCGACTCCACGTGTGAAGCTAGCCTACCGCGTTAGCTCGGGAGATATGCGGCTAGCCTGTGTGTGTGTGTGTGTGTGTGTGTGTGTGTGTGTGTGTGTGTGTTAGTAAGAAGAAAGAGAAGAAGAGTAAAGAAAAGAGGCACTATGATCTCAGTTATCGATAATGACCCAGTTCCCCTCAGCTACTCAGGTCTGGGCTAACGTTTAGTTAGGACAGACTGAGACTTCTGGTTTTGCTGAGGAAAACGTCACTATACCCACTCCAGTAGCTAGCAGCTGATTTTCGCGATTCTATCGCAGACAGTAATTAAAACTCCTGAAAGGAGTTAGCAGATAGCAATTACGGTTTTAACCCAGCTACTTAACACGACATAAATCAACGAGTATAATGATCAATTTATACATTCACAGAACAGAATAATAATCACATATGGATCAGTACATGATTAAATTCAATTCAATTCAATTCAATTTTATTTATAGTATCAAATCATAACATAAGTTATCTCGAGACACTTTACAGATAGAGTAGGTCTAGACCACACTCTATAATTTACAAAGCCCCAACAATTCCAACAGATCACAGATCAGATCAAATCAGATCACATTAATGGCAACAAGTGGTAGCGAACCCTTTGCTCATTAATAAACACACTACTTATCTCTGCTCAGACGTAAGCCTTCTTCCGGTGTGTTCAGTCCGTTTATTCCTGTCCATCGATTCCACAGAGATGAAACAAAACGGGTCTCGGGTGCTCGTCAGCAACCACTGAGAAACTTCCCTCCAAAAAAAGGCAGCGAGGGGGGGGGAAGTTTGGTCGACTTTGAGAAGAAAAACGTTGTTTCCTTCTCACTGCAGTTATGAAAAACACTGGTGCGTTTTTCATAGGATCCTCCGAAATTAAATCCACTTTCTCCAGAAAATAGAAGTTGAGCACAAGCACTTGCGCGTCTCCTGTCAGCAACGGAGTTGCAAGTGAAGACGAAGATTTTCGTAGGGTCAGGTTATTTATAGGTTAAGGTCCCCTGCTGTTTTTATGGTCCCGCTGAACCAATAGGAAGACTCAAAACTCTTGACAGGGTGAAAAACTACAGTTCTGTAGTCCTTTGACTTCCTGCCAGTTGTGAGGCGTTTCCCTTCTGGCTGGCATTTTCACATAGAGGTGTGAATTAACCAGGCTTTGAAGTTTACATACAGGCCAATTCCTTTGTCTTGGCCACATGTCCCCTTGTCTCTGAGCACATATGTGTCTTGTATCCAGAGGTCAGTTTAATCTGAGGCCTTTTGGTTAAAATTGGGTTTAACCAGACTCTCGGTCCCCAACACAAGAGCTCCTAATACCTTATTGTCCCACTAGAGCACTACGCTCCCAGAATGCAGAGTTACTTGTGGTACCTAGAGTCTCTAAAAGTGGAATGGGAGCCAGAGCCTTTAGTTATCAGGCTCCTCTCCTATGGAACCAGCTCCCAATCTGGGTTCGGGGGGCAACTCTCCTATTTGATAAAGCTTATAGTTAGGGAGTGAGGAGTTGCAGTGTCCACCTAACTGGCCCACCTGCTTCTCTTCATAATTGTTAGATTAATAATATATAACAAAAGTAGAGGGAGGCAGGCCAGCACAGCCCGATCCGGCAGGGGAGAGTTTCAAGCCCGAACAGGCCACCTCTCCTTATGACCTGTCTCTCTTAGTTACGCTGTTATAGTTCTAGACTGCTGGGGGACTTCCTTCCTTTGACACACTGAGCTGCTCTCTCCTCTCCCTTTCTATTACCATTTGTGTGCATCCCGTTCCAGAAATGCTTCTTATTAATCCTAGCTTCTGGGGAGTTTACTCCCCGGAGTCCTTATGTTTTTTCCCCCAGCGTATTTCCTTGGAGAACTTTGGCACCAAGATCCTGGTTGCAGCTGTCGCCATGATTTGATACTATAAATAAAATTGAATTGAATTGTGGTTACAATTTTTTAAAACTTCACGCAAACAGCTGATATTAATGGCGAGCTGAAAGCGGTCGCGGTGCTGTTGACGTTACACTTCCTCTTAGACAAGCAGCCACAACGGTGGTTTCTCTGATGACTGACTGACAGGTTGAGCTTGCAAGGTAAGGCACTTTTATTAATGTTTCTCTGAGTGAGCAGTTTTACCAGAATTATTTTATTTTGATAACTGTTTTGATTCACAATTAAGGTGGAAAATAAAAGCTTTGTGTTTAATGTATTTTTGTTGATGTTGAAATGGATTTTAAAACATATGGTATTGAAAAAAGTATCGTTAGGAACCGGTATCGAAACTGAGGTATCGAAATTGGCACCGGATCGAAAGATTTTGAACGATACCCAGCCCTAGTCCTTCCTCGTCCCTATTGTGTGTTTTCCCCTTCTCCCTTGTGGTTCTGTCTGTGTCTCTCTGTCTGTGAGTAGGTCAAGGAGTGTGGCTGTTCGATCAGTTCTGCCAGTACAGCTACTGCCAATCCACTACTCACCTCAGCAATACTAAAACCCGGGTTGATCTCACCATCTTCGCCTGATCGTTTCATCCACCAGTGTGGTAACTTGGCTCTGTGAATCTAAGCTTGTTTTGAAGTTTTGATCTCGTCCTGTATTTCTGTGTGATTCTTATTACTACCTGCTTCTCTGCTCAGACCCTGCCTCAAGACCTGTTGCCCTCCCGGCGGTTGTCTGCTCTGCTGCCAGCTTCTCTCCGGCCTGTTTCAAGATTAGTGATGCTGTTTACGCCAAATTCCCTACCTACGTTATGTAGCTTAAAAATAGTAACATCAGACAATTTTTGCCCCTTTTTGGGTTTCAAAATAATTAAGAAAGTTGTAGAAATAAGATACAAAACAGGATGAAGGCTCTACAAGATGATTCTTTTCCTTAGCAACTTTCCCCAAATGACGTACAGATTTTTAGGCATTCTATTATCAAATGGCTTGAAAAAAATGCATATAGCTGCTGCCGTAAATGGAGCATGGCCCCGGACCCCACCGTAGCTTTGGGCTAATCCCCGAATGTTAACAAGCTCTGGGTCCGCCCCTGGAACAGGATCCAGGCAGATGGCAGACAGCACATGGATCTTCTCTACACTTAGGCTACATCCACACTACTACGTTTTTATTTTTAGCGTTTTGAAACAAAAATGATCTCCAGTCACACAAGAGTTTTAGCTCCGTAGCAGAACTAAACTCTGTCCATACTAACATGCCTATAATGCATATCCCATGACCAATGAACTGGAAGCAGAATGCATACTCCCTCAATTGTGGGTATTTCCTTGGTTGCATGAAATACTATGGAGGAAAAGCAACAATGGCTGAAAAAAAGACAGTTCGGACAGCCGGAAAGGAAGTAAGACAGCGAGAGCATCCATTCAGTTTACCAAAGGACATCCCCCAATATCGGTTACGTCTACTCTACAACACCACGGACGACGAGAGATTCATCTTGGAGGTGGAAAAACATAATAGACATCACACATCCCTCTTATCAAGGACAATGCCAGAAAGAGAGACACAGAGTTTAATTACAGGAGTGCTTTGAGTGTAAGGTAGATACTATCTTAATAAACACGTGATTGTTGAGTACTTGTAGAGACACAGAAAACGGGAGTCATTGTCAGAGAGAAAGTAAATAAATGTATGACACAAAATGTTAAACTATTCCTGTAAATCCTATATGTGTTTACATAAAGTGTAGAGGTATGAACTATGGTAAACTGTGATAGTCCAAACTGCATCTATTGGCAGCTCTGCTTCTGTGATGCAGCTCTTATAATTATGTACCCCACCTTGATCTGTTACCCTGTCTGGGAGAGTGGAGGATGGAAGGTACTGCCTGTGAGTTAGTGTTGATTAGGGAGCAGCTATGAAGCCCAGGGGAAGCTGGGAAGCCTAATGAAAGCTTTATCAAGGACATTTGCTGTGAGACACCGCCAGAGGCTAGTTATCCAAAACCCTCAACTAAAGAAAAAAGAGCAAGAGCCCATTGATTAATATAATAATAATGTTCATGGAAGTTTAGGTGTTCAAAAGGAGCTCATTTAAAATAATAAATGATATATGCTGGGTTCTGTTCAGAAAAGTAACCTGGAGAGCAGGACTGCACTTCACAAGTTGTTAAAGAAATTGATGAAATAACGGGTGTGTGATGTAGATTTCAGTGCTTTCTGTGCTTGATAATGAGCAGGAAATAAGGGAATATGTAATCAACAGGCAGTGTGACAGATGGGCAGGGCTGACCAAGACATCAATGAGTGTCGATCACAGTACAGTGTTACTAGATTCTCTTTCATGTTCTTCCTTTTACTTTATGTCACTGCTTACTGCAATGACCAGGGTTCTAATCAGACCCGTGGCCCTTTGCTGCATGTCGTCCCCCCCTTCTCTACCCTCTTTTCTGTCTTCATCTCTCCTATCAAATAAAGCCCAAAAGCCCAAAAATATTAGTAAAAAGTAAATTAATAAATGGTGTTTTGTGTATCAAAGACTTGAATAATTATAGTGATGGCAGACGTGATATAGAGACGGGTTCATCCAATCACCTGCCGGGTATTTTCGAAAGCGCCTGCCTTTTTCTCAAACAGTTTCCAATGAATGGCTTCTCAGATGGTTCTGTGTAACAAACCATTTGGTGTGTCAGGTTAATAGAGCTCCATTGTTGTCCAAAAACTATATTAAAACATGAGTCACAGTGTTGCACTAGGTGACAAGTTTCTACATTACCATGAGCACATACACTGTACTTTATTTTGACTTAAAGGAGAACTCCAGACAATTTTTACGTGAATCTTGATCGCTGTAAATATGCAAGTGTTGTTGATAGAAAAAAGAACGACCAGAATCGGTCCTAGCAAACTGGAGTTGCTGCAGCTAATGCCCAGAGCTCCCAGTTAGCTAAACGGCAGTTGTGGGGGCATATTCTAAAGAGTGCCTTTGTGCCTCTTAACAGACAAAAATTCAATTAAAATGTCTGTGCAACATGAACAGGGCCCTTACATGACAACAAAATGCATTTTCAACTTAGACATCCCGCCGGTAGCTAGCTCGCCCTGTTAGCTGCTAGCTGCCGTCCGGGATGAGTGTGAATAATCGGTGATAATTAGAGATGCACCGATAGACCAGCCGGTGACCAGAATTGGCTGGTTTTCAAGTGCTCGGCCATGACCAGCGACCAGCAGGTAAGTCTGACATATGCCGATTTCATGCCGGTCAACACTACAATTAACTGACAACATAAGTTATACGAGTTACAGTTCTCAAGGACGCACACGGACGCGACAGCACAGTCTCTTTTTGCTTTCTCTCAACTCTTCCGCCGTGTGTCGCACGTGTCCGCGCTATTCTCGCACATGTAGGGAACCTCATGAATTAACCTGCAACATGTCAGCTGCTTGGAAGATAACAAGTTTGCAATATATAACCTGCAAGGAAAAAGTAGGGCGTGGAGGGACGACACCAAAAACCAAAATCTAATTTTTTTTTTTTTTTTGGGCTATTGGATGTGAAAAAAAGGAAACGGTTCTAACATTGCACTTTAGATGTGTGTGAATTTCCCACACCAGGAGTCATTTATATAGTTCTATTTTATAGGGATCCATTATCTGTTCACATTTTTTTTGTTCTATTAAAGAAAAGATAGAAAATAAATATTTGTGTGTGCTGTAAAGTGGTTAGAAAAAATAAAATCGGAATTGGCTAAAATCGGTATCGGCTGGCCTAACTCAAAGAAAATCAGAATCGGCCTAGAAAGTTATAATCGGTGCATCTCTAGTGATAATCATCACACAGCAGTTCCGTATTTTTAGCTCATCCATTTTGTGTGCGGTCGATCTGGCGTTGGTGAGTAGAAGTCTTGGCAGTGGTAGTTCCCTTAGCCCGACCGGCATCCTTGCTTCTTCTGTCTCCCCGCCTTCGACGCCTGCCATGGCCGACAACATTCCACCGAGCGCCTGGTGGTCTGGTGGATGTCCTCCAGAGGACAGGTCATGCCTTCGCGACGAACAATTTTAGTTTTTTTTACCCCTCAAAAATAGGTAATTGAGCAGCTGTAGTGGTTATGACCACATCAGTGACTATGTAACTACATGGAAACGGGCCAAATTATGTCTGTGCCTTGTACAGTAATAGCGTTAGAGAAGGCTAGCTATAGTCTCGTTATTCTTACTCCAAGCTTCTTCCCAATTGTGAACATCTCTGCTCTTCAGTCTTCACAAACCACGCTACGATCTGCACACTACTCCCATGGAACTTCAGCGTGAGACTACAGCTAGCCTTCTCTAACGCTATCACTGTGCAAGCCACAGACATCATTTGGATTTACTTGGGATTAACATGGGATTATCTGACAATAAGAAAAGATATAGCCACCAGCCTTGTCCTTGGCCTTGTGTCAATCGTATAGTAAACCCTGCATTATCACGGTATTCTAAACTAGGTTAACTGATTGGCTGGCAAATATTTGACCTTTGCAGTCTAAGTTCCTTTTGACTCCACTTTATAAAGTCATGGAAAACATGTTAACAAACAGCTGCCAATGTACACATCCAGCAGACACAGAAGAACATTAGCATTGATTTTGAGTCGTTCCTTACTATTTGATGAATGTTGGTCCAAAAGCAGGAGTAAATGCAAAACCAGGATACTGTTAAAACTATTGTAACGGTCACCCCCGTGCTGCAGTGTTGAATAAGGAGGCAATGACTGGCTTGCAACTTTGGTGCATTTATTTAGGGAACACAGCCTAACTCAAGTCACTGTTGGCCGTGACCACGCCGTCCATTCAGTCGCCAACAACAGACCAAACCCCCGCTCTTCCTCAACCACCCAATCACAAAAACTGTCGCGAGACAATCCCCACCCCAAAAGGTCTCATATAACAACATTGACCTCTGCTGGTAACATTAGTGCATAGCACAAACCCATGTAAACATCTGCATAACTGATGAGCTCATAATAACAGGGACACATTAACTCAGCTCATTACACTATCTTACATGCTCAACTGAACATATTTCTTGAATAAAGGTTAAAAAAAAACATTTCACAAACAAATCTTTATACATTTGTCATTTATTGCACATTAAAATGGGAAACTCAAGCCGTTATCTGCTTTCTCCTGCTCATAACAAGATGGATAATATATACTACATTGACATTTCACCAACCAAATATTGAATATACAATCTTGGTGCACTGGATGCAGTCCAAGATATAAAGCATAGAAGTAAGTGGGCAGGCAATCCAATTGTCTGGTAAGCTATCTGGATAATTCTATCTGCTTTAAAGTTAACACCAAAATGTTCACCATTGTTAACATGTTGTTGGGCTGAAAATATCATTAGCATTTAAAGTAGCCGGGCTAATTTCCAATAACAGCATACAAATGGAAATGATGATGGATTACAAAGACAATGTAATGCTGCATTTCGTTTTTGGATCAGCAACAGGTGTAATAGGACAAACAGGCTGGTGTGAGTTATTTCAGCAAGGTGGCTACAACGTTTGTGATGCTGTGAGCAATTAAACCTTACAGTCTCTGCTGCACTATTTTCATCATTTTGTGCTATATATTTACTTTTTACCATAATACTAAAGTAAAAGTCCAAGATAGGCTTAGAAAAAAAATTATTCAGATAAGTGACATATTACATAAGTGGAGGATTCTGCATAGTATTAAAATTAACTGATGCACAATGATATTAGGACCCCTTCCTGTTAATGTATACTTATACTTTGAATTTGGTTTGAAATAAGAGCAAACTTTTCTATGGATGTTTGTTTTTGAATGACGACAAAGGCCATAAATGTGGCCTGCAACAGACTAGGTAATTGTTTTTAGCGTAGCTGATGGCGAGAAATGCGTTTTGCTATGTGACTTTGTGCAAAATTTTGAAATGCATTAAGTGTATGTTAATTCCTATTGGCAAGCAAATTGCCCAGTCATGTTGACCAAAAATCCACCACAAGTGATGAGTTAATGGACAAAGATGGCAGCTAGCTGACATTATTGAATGCTTTAAATGATCACTGCTGTGTCAGCTCTGGAGTATGGTCTGGCTACACTGCCTATCTATTATGCGATAGGGGGAAAAAAACTCTGGCTTGTTTATATTTCCTTAAACAATCACAACTGGCTGCGCTAAGCCCCGTATGCAGCAACAGTGCCCTTGCGAAATAGATATTGGAGCTAGTAGAAGGGACATCCTGCAAGTGAGAGACACACTGGATGTCAGGCTTTATCCCAGCAATGTGCATTCATTGAGCTAGGCTAATGACGGTCTCACAGAGGAGAAAAAAACTGTACATCATGCAGGTAGACCAAAATATCAATGGCCCAAGAGAAGACTGACGTCAGTCCAAACACCTGGACTTTTAGCACAGAGTACTCTGTGTCTGAAACCAACACCAGCCTCTAAATCTCTGTCACCTCACCCTGAATTCCCTTTTATTTTCCAATTTGACCAGCTGTCTGCAGCCAGTGGTGCAATCAATAGAGAAATATTGCTGACAGAGGACTTGTTTTGAAAGTGTGTGTGTGTGTGTGTGTGTGTGTGTGTGTGTGTGTGTGTGTGTGTGTGTGTGTGTCTGTGTGTGTGTGTGTGTGTGTGTGTGGGGGGGACCTGCAAGGACACCTAATGCCATGCTGCACATATTTATTGTTTTATTGGATGGTGACTATACAGGCATGTGTGGATGGAAATAATTTATATTCTGCTGTGTGTCATGTTGAACTGTCTTTGTGAACATGTCTTTGTTTTGTCTTTGGGTGTTTTCAACAGAAACCCTGTTAGTTATCAACAAATGCGTCATCAGTCAAATAGACCTTGTTCTAAATCCTTGTTCTTTTATTTAATACAGCCAGTCTCGTCAAATCTGATAAAAGACACCCACATACTGTACATTCTCAGTTAGTGGCCTTGTTTACCTCAACTGCAGAGCCTTTATTCCTAATTTCCCTTGTTTTATAAGTACATTTGATCGTATTTTCTTTTTGGGATTAACAATTGTTTATTTTTTTTAACAAAATACAAAACATACAACTCGCAACGTGAACAAATCCATCACATTGCGTGATACAGTTTATAGTTCATCCAGTGTAATACTCCGATCCCTTTCCATTGTCTTATTGAGGGCTGACCAGGCTCCATCCCAAAGGTACTGCATAAGCATAGAGTAATACCCAGAAGCCTCATGACCTTTTCCATATTTCAACAACACCTTATCTTAACATTCTGGTGCCTTCGAGGCTGAAGAACTGGAGGAACTTGACATTTTCGGCATCCAGAATGTTTCTCGTCCCGGCTGAGCACAAATATCTCTGGCCAGTATCTTCAAAAGGATAATACAGCAGTGCACTATGTGGAGCTCGTTCTTCACCCAACTAGTTCGCCATTAGGTCAGGAGAGACTCATTTTATTGTATTTTCAAAAGATCCCTCCATGTCTTCTAATCTACTAGCGTTTTCATTAATTAATCATTGTTTTCTGTTGATGCAAACAATACTTCTCCATGTATACTTGTTGTGTTAATGAATTCAGAATGATGCACATTTTCACAGCACTTATTCCACCAGTTCAGCAACACAGTCTCACTCCCAGCGAGTCAAAAACCGATGCTTGATCAGGTGCCTTTTCAATTCAATTCAATTTCAATTTTATTTGTAAGAAGGGACAGTGTGCAATTTAAACATAAATGCAATAAAATACATCTCATATTACAGGTACACACACACAACATGATCAAGAGGTGTAGCGGTATGCACAGCACACAACCCCCCATTCACACAAGAGAATAGGGAGACAAAGTGTTGAGGAGTGATTAAATGACAGTGTGCAAGCATTGCTGAGAGTTTTTAAGGTGATTTTTCAGAATAGCTTTAAAGCTGCCAAACAAACCACAGCTTTTTACATTATCCGGCATAGTATTCCATTGGGTAATGGCTTTAAAAGAGAAGGCTGCCTGCCCAAAAGCTGAGGAGCGAAAAATTACAATGCAGTTTTGTATGGAAGCTATTCTAGTGGACCTTACCGAGTCAGCAGCGCGGTAAGCGACAAACTTGCGCAAACAGGTAGGAGCCAAACCTTTTAAAATTGTATTAACTGTACATAGATTTGAAAACACTCTAAAATGTTCAAAGGTGAGTAGATTGTGTTAGTGTAGTATTCCACAGTGGTGATACCTTAACGGCTTTTTGTCAAATACTTTCAAAGCCTGTTTGTACAAAGATTCTAAGGGCTTAATTGTTGTTGAACTGGCCTGCCCCCAACAAGTATAATAGTACGAGATGTGCGAGAAGATGAGGGAATGGAGAAATATCTTTAGCCTCTGTGGAAAGAGAGGATCTAACCTGTCAGAAATTTGCCATATTGTATTTTAATGTTTTTTGTCATTTTCTTTTGTGTTTTTTGAAGTTGAGATTTGAGTCCAATACAACACCAAGATATGTAAATTCAGTGACAGTCTAAATTTGTTCACCCTTAATGCAGATATTTACATCTGCGGTGTGAAGTTTGGTTTTGGAAAAGAACATGCCTTTTGTTTTGCTTACATTTAAAGTAAGACAAGATTGGTCTAGCCACTCGACCACTCCATCCAGGGCACATGCTAATTTCTCAGCTGCTAGCTGAGCTGATGTAGTATGAGTGTATAGAACAGTGTCGTCGGCGTATAGTTGTACCTCTACTCCATGACAGTACTGTGGAAGGTCATTGATGTAGAGACTAAAAAGTAATGGACCTAACACAGATCCTTGAGGTACACCCATTGTGCACTTCAAATTACTATAGCACACATCTTTGATTTTCACACACTGTTGGACAGGTAAGACGATATCCAAGCAAGTGTATTAGACGAAAGGTTGAAGTTGGCAAGTGCTTTGCGCAAAGTCATACTTATGGGTCTGTAGTTACTGACTACATGGCGATCTCCAGATTTGAAGATGGGAGTCACAATTGCATGTTTCCAGTCATTGGGAAAAGAACTGTGTGTAATAGTGAGGTTTACTAAGTGAGCAATAGGGGGAATTGGAGTAGCTGAATTTTTTTTAATGAACACTGTGTTCTGATGGTAAGTATCTCTGCTTTTTGAGTTCCTTAAGGAGCAGGGGTCTCATTTCTAAAACTGTGCGTAGGATCCTTACTATAAGTGTACGTGCGCCCAAAAGCCCAAATTGGCGTACGCTGAAAAAAAGTCAGATTTATAAAACCGTGCGTACGCACACCTGTAAGCAATGTTCCCTTTATAAATCACAGATTGACTACAAGTGTGCGTACGTGGATCAGTCTCTTATCCCGCCCTGTACACGCCCATTTTTAACCATAAATAGTCAATGCAAATCACCTTGTGAATGCTGATCAGTATATGAATGACACTGGTATGCAATTGTTTTTCGTAATGGTGAATCATGGCGACAGGTGGGAAAAGAGCGATGAAGCGCAATTTCTCAGACACTGAGATAGAAGTCCTTGTAGGGGAGGTGGAGGCCCGACAAAATATATTATTTGGTGGCCACAGCAGCGGGATCACCAATAAAAAGAAATTGGGAGAGTGGCAACATGTTGCTACTGCCGTCAACTCTGCCAGTGGGACAGAGCGCACAGTGGCAGAACTAAAAAAAAAGTTCTCCGATCTGAAGGTAAAGTTTACTCCTTTACCAACATTCATTTAATTTGTTGCGTGTGTATTTTAAGAGGCTTTACTTTAAGTTGCTCATTTGTGCGAAATAAAGAATCTCATTCATTCAAGGTGGAGGCAAAGAGGAAACTGTCTTCCCACTGCCAGAGTGTGGCTGCAACTGGTGGGGGCCCAAGCACACCTGAGCTCACAGCGATTGATGGCAAAATCGCGTGGCCAGCGTGTGTGGGATTGTGTCGGAAAAGGAGGGAGACACCGACACGACTGAGACCACAGAGGAACAAGGTTGAACAGATTTACTTTAAAGTTTTATTGTAGGCTGAAGTGTGTGTTGGGTCAAACAAGTAATTAAAGAGTTTGTTTTCCAGTCCTTCCAGAGTCTGGAGCGGTGGGTGGGCAGGAGGTTCTCTGCGAGGAGAGCAACTGTGAGGGGTCCTCTGCAGCTGCACCGCGTCCGGCTACCATAAGCAGTGCACCTCGTTCGCAGGGAAGTGGTCGGGTGCTCACTGACGCCGTCCTGCAGCTACAGCAAGACACTATTAACGCCATCGTCATTTCAAATGAGTTACAGCAGATGAGAAAAGCGTTACAAGAAATTGCACAATTATTAAAAGATGTTGTTAAAAAATGAACTTCGAACCTTTTTGTCTTCCTTACAAACGCCACATGACATCCCAACGAATTCTTGCCCCTTGCTGATAAGCCTCTTGTCAGGCAGGGGGCTGTGGTTCAGGGTCACAATGTTGGGGGGGAGGTAGGTCAGGAGGGAGAGGGATACCAGTCCTCAGTGCCACATTGTGCAGTACACCACACGCCCTGATAATAGCGCATACCTTGGCCGGGTGGTAAAGCAGTCTGCCACCTGATGCGTCCAGAGCACGCCATCTGCATTTTAGCAGGCCGATGGCACGCTCCACGACTGAGCGCGCACAAGAGTGGACCTCGTTGTAGCGCATTTCCTCTGCGCTCTGTGGGTTCAGAAATGGGGTAAGGAGCCAGCATCTGAGGGGGTAGCCACTGTCACCTACAGATTATAATTAAAACAATTATAGTCAACATCAGGACAAATAGTTACACTTTCTAAAAGGTTAACTCACCAAGAAGCCAGCCATCACGTCCTGCGCCTGCCTGTAGTTTATTCCCTACACTGCTATTTGTCAGGATAAAGGAATCATGTGTTGAGCCAGGCCAGCGTGCCACAATGTTTGTGAGGGTCATTTTAGAATCACATATGATTTGCACATTAATAGAATGGACATGCTTTCTATTAACATAGACAAATTCGTTTTCATATGGAGCCCTTATAGCAATATGAGTGCAGTCAATTGCGGCGATTACATTCGGGAAACCGGACATTGCTGCAAATTGCATTTTAATTTCGGCCTGTTCTCGAGCAGTGTAGGGAAACCTGATGTATCTACTATCCATATTAATAATACCTTCCAAAACGGCAGGCATCATAGCACTCAGGGACGGCTGCGATATACCAGACCTATAGGATGAGATTTAACATAATTAGATTATATCTAGACAAGGCTTAGTGATTACATTAAGGATTATATATAAAAAAAATGATATGAAATGCTTACCTGTCTGCCAATTCCCGCTGGAAACAGCCAGTTGCCAGGAACCCTAGAGTGGTGAGAACCTGTATTTGGACCGGGATGGACCGGGATGGCACGGTTCCGGCGCGTTGCCATCTCTAGTACTGGACCCAATTCAGTACATAGATCCAAGAGCACAGCTCTAGGGAATCTAAATCGGCATATTAGCCAGTCATCATCATGGGCCAATAAATCGTTATGGTCCCTAAAGACTCTTTCTCTCCTAATTCTGCCATTGGCGTAGTCCTCCAGCAGTGCCAGCAGTGCCATCGTGCAGCATTACGCACAGGGGGTCAACGCAGTATTTATGTGTTTGTAACAATTAGAGTAATTGTTAACACCTTGCCAAAATTACAGCATCAAATAGTGGAATTCCCCCACCCCGAGATACAATTTAAAGACGAAAGAAAGTGTAATACGCAAACACACTTTTCTTCATGCAGGTTTTGTCACAAACAGTATTAACGTTCGGACTGATAACGAGGACATTAAGGGTAACAATTGCGCAAGAGCTTAACGCCTGTATTTTCAGACTTTGACATTTGATGATATATGCACAGTATCGAAGACAGATATTTAGTTATGTACACTGTGTTCGGCAGTTATCTAATGGTAGGGTATTTGATGCTATCCTGTATTCCATGCAGTCGGGCCATCTCCTCCGCCTGCACTCTGTAGCGGACAATGTGACGGCGAGACTGCGCTGATTAAACATTAAGAACACATTTTTATTTAAGATTGGAGTCGTAGCTGTTTATGGAACAATAATCTCAGTGTAAGCGCAAATAACACTGCTGGATTTCATCTTCATTGTAATGTAGATGATATATGAGTGAAAGAATGTGCGTGAGGCATCAACACTAGAAAATATTAAGAGTAATTGTTATTCCCATGTACTTTCTGCAGTCTGACTTCAGTTCACCACCTCACCATCTGCGTCGCCAATTCCTATTTTGTCTCCAAAATGTGCGTACGCATGGGTCAGAGTTTGCGTGGAGGACCGCACATTCTCCCGTCAAGTTTGTTTTTTATAAATCACAACCTTTGCATGGGAAGTGGCGTACACACGTTTCAGCCCCGTTTTGTGTGTACGCCACGTTTATAAATGAGACCCCAGATCACTTTTTTTACTTCTTCTTCACTGACTGTGTCTAAGTCGAAGCTCTGCCCCACAGCATTGAAATTGCTGTTCTGTTCCATAAATCTGAAATTGTTTCCTAGCTCCTGAACAGATTCAATACAAAAATAATTAAATGTAGAGGCAATTGTAGCACTATCATCTATTGTCTTATCCTGAACACTGAGCTGAATGTCATGTGAGTGATGTAGAGCTCTCCCTGTCAAACTGTTAATACTTTTCCAGATGTCTTTACTATTACCTTTAGCCTCGTTTATAAGTTGAAGAAAAAAACGTGACTTGGCTAGTCTCAGTTCTTTAATCACTCTGTTCCTTAGACCTTTGTAAGCCAAAATGTCAGTGTCTCTTTTGGTCTTAATGGCCCGTTTCAAAGCAATGTCTCTATTTTTTATCAGTTGCCATATGTTTTCACTGAACCAGGGCAGGTTGACTTTGTTTCTGTTTTTTCTCTGGCTTTTCACAGTGTACTTATCTCTGACAGCATTAATCTTAGATGTAAATAATTGACAACCAAGCTCCAAATTTTCAGATGATAGTATGTCACTCCAGTCCATATTGTTTATCTCATTATCAAATATGTCTTGTTTATTTTTAGGTATACAAAGAACATTTGTGTGGCGTGGTATTGGTGTAGTTCTGAAATCTTTTTTTAGTTAGTTTCCTTGCCACCAAAGTTAAATTGTGATCTGACAGACCAGTGATCAGATTATAGCTTTTTATTATCCTTTCACGTTTATTAGTGAAATATAGGTCAAGTTGTGTACTTGAGCATTTTGTGATTCTGGTTGGGCCTTTTATTAAGATTTTGGCGTAGGTTACATATTGGCTCCATGGATTAAGGATAAAGCCAAGCGTCACGTTCACACTCGGGTTGTAGGCCTAGGTGGTATGAGTGGCAGTTTCGCACAGATAGTACCAGTAGTGCAAACACATAGTTTAAAACAAGTAGTCTTTGAACTATGTTGGTCAGTCTATACTGTTTGTATGTATTTAGAACACACACCGGTTTCTTGAGGGAAGTCAGATTTGGCAGCCTGCTGGTACGCACCGCCATCTTTCAAATCATGGAATCATGACTCAAAAAGTCTCTGTAAGCTCTCAGTAAGACGCAGGGGGCTTTCAACACATTTCAATGTAATCCCATCTGCGGCAATATTTGATGCTTTGGTTACCCTTTTGGCGTCATTTTTCGACACACATGGTCAGGACCGATTTGGTGTCATTTTTCAACGTGCACTTAATTAGGGTAACGGTAGGGTTCCACACAGCGAAACACCTCGCGAATTTCGGCCAGCGAAAGTTTGCCTCGGGGGGCGTGGTCGCGAAAACAACACGCAAGACCACAACATTTTTTTAAATGTCCCGGGCTGTCAGAAGACAGGGCGGTAAAAATGCACAGCAGCAAACCATCGGTAAAATGTTAGCTCATAAATGCTCTGGTAACCTGGCTATGTAGCCTAGCTGCCTTGCTATGCTTACAATGAAATGCAATGTCCGAACATGCTAGCGGGTGACCTGTCGGCTAGCTGAATCATTTTGAGTGTTTAAACTATCTGCAGTGGTCTATTTGGTGGTGTGTGTTCGCCCTGTTTAAGTTCGTGTGACATATAAACAACAATCCGTGTTGCTACAAGCATCAATGTTTGCCAATAAAACATGTAATCAAACAAATGCACAAGTAGCCTAGCTAGCTAGCTAGCTACCTGGCTAGGCTACAATGAAATCCACTGTCCGAACATGCTAGCGATTAGCCTGTCGGCTAGCTGAAAAGTTTGAGTGTTTAAACTAACATATACAGTGATCTATTTAGTGGTGTATGTGCCCTAATTAAGTTTGTGTGTCATATAAAACACAATTCGTGTTGATAGAAGTACCGATGTTCGTGTAGAAACATTTTAATCACATCAACATTTTCATGATACTGCGCTGATGACCTCCGCCATCTTGGTCAGACTTTTTTTGTAACTCCCGCCTCCAAACACAAACACGCGGACCTGATTGGTTCTCGAGTGGTCCTCATTTGAATAAAGTTAAACTTTCGTCAACTTTATTTCGCTCCCCTCGGCGATTCGCTCTCATCTCGCTCAATCAGGGCGAATTTCGTCTCCATTCAACCTCAATGAGAGCAAAGTGAAATTTCGCTGTGTGGAACCCTACCGTAAGGGAAAGATTGGTGGTGGTGTTAAAAAATGTACGTATAAGTATAAGTGACACGCAGGACAAGAACAAGACACAAACCCCAGCCTCTTGGGTGAAAGTCCTGTGTCGTTTGACCTATTCACCACCCCAACCTCCCTGCTTATGCAGATTTCCGGTCTTTCATACTACTCGCTATCGTTGTCGCTCTTCATACTAAGTCATCTTACAGCGGCATGGTCGAGCTGCTGCTATGCCTGGTGCGTCTCACACAGACGTAGACGCAATTGGAAATGCGATAGACTACAATCTGCTAGCAATTTATAGTATTTTATAGATGCAAAAGTTACTGTCAGGTGATGATGATTCATAAGTTTTTTATTTACAGAGTAAAAGAGGGAATGATTTTGAAAACAGCCATATTGTGTAGGAGACAAGGTTTAAAAACTAACACTAATTATCTTAAACAGCACTAAATCCATTCACACCACCTCTGAATAGTTGGGTTTCCCAGTTCCACCAAACTGTGCATGGGTCTCCTTATTTCGAATTTTACTGGCTGTGTTTGATGAGCTTCCATAACCTTCAAGCTGTTACACCCCTCCTGGAGCTCGATTAAAAACACAGAGACCTTCAGGGGATTGGGTAAAGGGTTGTAATCCAACAGATCTGATGTTGTTTGTCTACAGCAGCACTGATCTTTGGAGCAGGGACAGATGGTAAGATGGCGGGTGGCTGACACATCTTTATGTCTCCAATTATCTTGCTACCCTGCTCACCATGTTGTAAACTGGTTTCACACTCCAGCAACATTCCAGATAGCTTCATTAACATAGGAGGCAGGCCCATTTGTCAGGAATGACACTGCAGAGGCTCTGATGCTGTTGATGTCTTTCTGGATTGTATGATATTGGCAGTGTTTGTGATCCCACATATTAGAACCAGGCAGTAAATAGTGTCTAAAAAAATCTAAACGTCATTGACAAAACAATCCTTAGTCAAGTAGCGTAGTCTTTACAAGGTCAAGAGCAAAACCTTTATGCTCATCATTAATCTTACACATTTACCAAGAAGGAATTCTACCAGTAATGTGTACTGTTCACATGTACTTTCAGACCCAAGTTTGTTTTCTATATTCATTCATACAGATGAGGAGGTTACTGGGCTCTGGATTTCTCAATAAGCCCAAAATAAAACAACCTGTACACGAGAGAGCACAGAGTATAGACAGGTAAATAGATAGAAAGATTTAAAATACTTTCTTGTTAAAGTATATTTCAGACAACATTTTTTGAATACTGTGATATCTTTAAATTAGAGCTTTAAACCAGTAGTTTGACTAAACAATCTAAACCCAAGGTCCACTTACTGGCTCGCTCTAGAGCATGGGTCGGCAACCTTTTTGATATGAAGTGCCCTTTTCAAAATGTCTTGTTTATTAGTGTGCCATGTTAACTTTTTATTATGACATCACATCAAAATGTAATATCCAGGGAATCTGTAATTTTATTCCATAACAACATTTGATAACATTTATTTCTCATAATCAGGACATTGTAATTATTATTATTATTGTATATTATTATTATGATTATGGAAACATGGTTTTAGTATGCAGAAAATGGGCTGACAAAAATATCACTGTTATAGAGCCTGAAGTGAAAAGTTGATGTGGAAAAGCCCAGCTTTAATGATGAATGGACTGATAAGCAGGTCCTGTATGCCTCATTGTCAATGAAACGATGCTGTGGCAAAATAATAATAACACAACCAGCACCATTATCAAGAATGAAGAACACAACATAACGATTGCGTCATTCACGTGCATATTAAGTAGCCACATTTATTTGTTTTGGTCCATATTTACCGCTTCAGCGCAGAGGATGGTTTCTTCAGCAAGCTTAAGTTTATAAGAATTTGTACAAATTTCAAGATTCCCTACAAACCGACAGCGTTTGTTTTAGCTTATTTGTAAAAATGCTATGCTATTGCTATGCTAATGCTATGTGCAGAGTTGAGCTGTGTTTGCGTAAAACAGCGCGGTGGACAAGAGTAGACTGAGCAGACAGCAGATTGATATATCGCTTTCTACATGTTGATGCCGGTCTACACAGGTGAGTGCATTGATAAGTATTGGCTTTTAACTCACGAAGGTTTAATTGTAGCCTCCTTACAGTAACAAGACTAGCGTTAGTGCATCTGCCTCAGCGGCCGTTGGTAATCCTCTTTGTATTGTTCCCAGTCAGAGATAGGAGTCAATCAAACTACCGTAAATAACAGGTCGCGCACAGGCGCCGATTTATGTTTTCCTCCGTGGGTGCTCACCCTTTAAAAAAAAAAAAAAAATAAGTTGTCAAAAATGTTTGCATCTCAGAACCTTAGGAAATGGACAGCGACCGACAGGAACACACACGCCATACTAAAGCCGTAAACTCAGGACAGCGCCACTTCTAACAGATAGGCTTACAGATAGAATTGGTGATGAGAAGTTTAATCAATTATATCAATTATAAATCAATGCCACCGCCATGACCAATCACACTATGACAGACGCTCCACTTAGCACCACCTGCAATGTTTAATATTAAATGAATGTAAAAATGAACTGGCAGTCTGGCACACATGGGTGCTCAGTATATTCCGTGGGTGCTCGACTTCCGGAGCACCAAAACTATTATTTTCCAAAACTCCCGGACGGCTCGTAGACAAGTTGAAAGCTATATGCACATTGTGTAAAGCCGAATTAAATTATCACCAAAGCACATCAAGCTTGAGCTACCACCTACGAGCTAAACATGGTACAGTTAACGTGACTCAGGGTGATGCAAGTGGGCTCAGGCAAAGCACTATTTTGGAGAGTGCTACTCGCCGCCCTGTTATTGAAACCAAAGTGCAAAGTGCAAACGCTGTCTCATCAACCGGTAATCACTGGACGTCCAACCCGGTCTCACGGGACGTCAGTGAGTAATCAAAATGATTTAGAAGTTACAGCACACTATATTGACTCTGGCAAGTAGGTTTGGGTACCGAAACGTGCCGACCTAAACGGTAGTAACGAGACCAAATAAGAACAAAAATTTCAGTGCCTCATTTCGGTGCCTGACTTTACACTACACCTGACAGCATGTAACATTAGCCTATCTTTAGCTAGCAGCTGGATTAAATGCTGACAGCTAAGGTTAAACAGTGTAAAGTGTGACTGTATTTCACTGTAGAGGATTCCAACACCGGGACGTAACAGTCTGCTCTGCAGCGCAGCAGCTGACGTTGTCGGAATTAAACAACACAGACTTTTCACTTAAAACTAGGGCTGTGAAACGATAAAAAATTTTTATCGCGATTAATTGCTGAATTTCTATAGCTAATGGCAATGTTTTATCACATGATTAAAATTCTATTATTCTGCATTTCAGTAGTAGTTACCCTTTTTCAGAAGAGTAGTTACTGTTTTTCAGAAGGGTAGTTACTGTTTTTCAAAAGGGTAGTTACCCTTTTTCAGAAGAGTAGTTACTGTTTTTCAGAAGGGTAGTTACTGTTTTTCAGAAGGGTAGTTACCCTTTTTCAGAAGGGTACCGTTCTGAAAAACAGTAACTACCCTTCTGAAAAATTAAAAAAATTAACATGCTTTTATAAACTATGTACAACACTAACCTTGAATTACTGTAATATATATATATATATATATATATATATATATATATATATATATATATATATATATATATATATATAATGGACAAGTGCCTTTGTGTTTCGGCAAATATTTCCCACTGACCTAGCTAGCTAGCATCTAACGCTTTACTTTCAGACTGAGGTATCGTACTGATGACTAAATGAACTGAATAACGTAGAATAAATTATAGAAACTCTCAAACGACAAAAGTCACAGCATAATAAAAATGAATTTTAAGAGAAAATTTTTTAATGTTACGTTAATTTAACCTCACAAGCTAGCTAGCTATGTCAGTGTGACCAATAAACGTTACATTTTTATGGACTCTGTCGGTACACGATCCGTGCTGCCTGCACGATCCTTTCTGCGCATGTGCAAGAAGTTAAGCGCATGCGCAGATGAAAATCCTGTTTTACGAGGATTTATGACATTGCACTAGCAGTTAGCTGAATTAGCTGTTAGCTATATAAACTAACGTTAGCTAGCGGTTAGCTGAATTAGCTGTTAGCTATATAAACTAACGTTAGCTAGTTTATATAGCTATAGAAAGCCGAAGTCACACCTCTTCCGGTGGACCTCATGGGACCTTAACTCAGAAAAAATATGAACGGTAGTGAACGGGGAGAAGCAAATTATTTTTTGATTCTGTTTGAATTGATCCATGGATTACAAATATGTTCGTCAATTTAAAAGATAATTTTTCAACCGAAGAAAGTCTCAGTTAGCCATAGGTTTGTCATAGTATCACTTAGTTTTGTGTGAAACCGCTCTGTGAACTACATCTCCCGTCTCACACAATCTACCTCACCTAGCTTGATGCTTGTTTGCTCGCTAGCTAGGTAGCTTAGCTCTGTTAAACAACACATGTAACTGTGGCAATGCGAATGGGATTGATGACACTGAGATTTTAAGATTTCTGACAACGCCACTTGGGATAGGCCCAAGACCTTTAAAGCACACAGGTTCGTTCCACTCAATAGGCAAAAACACGTGGTTCCCAGTTTACAAAAATATTTTATTCAATAAAATGTATATATATAAAATGTAGCATCCTCAGTCATTCGGCTAAAATTAAAGGAATAAACAAGTTAAAAGTCTGGTGTCGGCGATTGGCTCCGTGCACAAAATGGCAACCGCTTACGTTCGAAGTTGAGTGTGTGGGCCAGTACTTCCGGTGAAAACTTCCGGTGAAATGACAGCGAGAGCGGGAGACAGCGAGAGTGAGAGACAACAGCGACCGAGTTCCATTTCATTTCACAATTAATAATTTACTTTTCTTGGAATGGGTACAAACTACCTGCGCCCAGACCGAGCATCTGGGAACGGCGTCCACGGGCTGAGAGTCAGACTCGGACTCGGAGATGGAAACCGAAATGGCTCCAGATCGCGACTACTGTGTAGTCCCTCAAGCAGGAGCGAGGGCGAGTAATTTGGCCGACGAGAACGAAGCTCTACGTCGCCAGATTAAGGAGCTACAACAGCAGTTGGAATTCCTGCAACTTCGCCAGCGTTTTGGGATAGAGCGCCTGTTTGCATCAGATGAGGATGTGTGCTTCTATACCAGGTTTGCGTCCTACAGGAGTTTCATGGCATTTTGGAGATTAATTGAACCTGCTGTCATCCACAAGATGGTGCGCATAACCAGCGCCAAGACAGCCTATGCCAGCATCAGCACAGTCCATTACCCAACAACAACGGTAGGTAACAAATGTGGTAACATGACGTGCATAGAGTTGTAGCTAGGCCTAATGTAACTATGAAATTGGATACGAACTTAACTACATCTAACTTAAAAAGTAAAAGCTGCTGATGTTGGTATTATTTTCTGATTTATACTTTGTAATAACAATGTCAAGGTAACTAAACAGTGGCTTTTGCTTTTCTATATCAACAGAAACTGAGACCCTCTCATTGGAACGTACGGGGCTTCCCGCCGAACACTGTATCCAGTTCTCTTAATACATCCATGGTTTACCCCCTTGGTTAAATCCTGTCCACTTCCGGGTTAGGCCCCACCCAGTCCGAGTACAGATACAGACACAAGCTGTTTCTCAATGTCAAGGATCCTTCCTTGGTAGGACTAGTCCTTCCAAGGAAGGATCCTTCAGAGGCTAGGCCAGGCTCCTCCTTAGCATTCGGAGAACACGTACAATGGAACAGGCTACCAAGTGCACGTCATTGTGTCATTACGTCAGTGAAAAGGCCCGCCTTTGTCCCGCCTCCCGCACTGCGATTCAACAGTGGACAGAAATGGATGTGCTACTGATTTGTCTGCTGTACAGCATCTTTGCTGAGATGGAGCTGGAGTTGGTGAGGGAGCATCGGCGTCAGGCTGCCCGCAGGAGGAGGAGGCTAATTTGTCGCCACCTCTCCCGTCAAAAACGTGGGATGGTAAGTGACGTTAAAACATGAATAAAGGGTGAATAAGTAACGTTACAGAAATAGGCTAACGTTAGCTCCTGATTTAGCAATGTTTTCTTTTTTTTACAACCGCTATTATATTATGTCAATACATTTTAAACTCATGGGAGTTATTTGTCATCACCGTATGGAGAAAAATCACTACTATGGCATGGTTATACTACTATTACTTACTACTATTACTTAGTACTTATATTTAATGTTACTATTAGTTTTGCTGTTTTACGGTAGTAACGTAACGTTAAGCTTATTGACTGTTAACGTTCTAGCTTTTAAAACTAATGCGGTGGTAAAATATGTGATCAACAATATGCAATCAACAAAAAAAAGCCTTTATGAAGTAAAAATGACAAGGTGAACAGATGTTGTTAATGAACCAGTAAAAGGGAACAGGTTTAAGTCCCCCCCCCCCGCAAATCAGTTTTGTGATGATATGTTTAATAGTTTAAAGTGCCCATATTATGAAAAAATCACTTTTTCTGGGATTTGGGGTGTTCTTTTGTGTCTCAGGTGCTTCCACACGCATACAAACTTTGAAAAAAATCCATCCATGCTGTTTTGAGTGAGATACGGTTTCTGAATGTGTCCTGTCTTCAGTCTCCTAGTGAGCTGTTCAAAATTGGCTCGGACTGTGACATCACAGTCCGAAATGAGCTGGCTAACCACAACCGTTAGCTCGTAGCGTTAGCATGCTAACGCTAGCATGCTACATCGTTCTCAATAGCAAAGCACTGCTACAACACACACAAGTTCACCATAATCTACAAAAGAACTACTTACATGTGTGCCCTCATTTAGAAGTCTCCCAGCTAATCCTGCCTTGTAACTGACCAAAGTTGGAGAAATAGCTTTCTTTTACTGTCTCTAGAGTTAGCTAGCTGACATGCTCTACATCTGAGCTACTGAGCATGTGCGAGTGCCATCAAAGATAGTAGTGAAGAAGAAGATGAAAAGAGGTCTCACTCTGTAGCTAAAACAGAAACCAGGTGAAAAGAGGATCTGCAGCAGTAAGAGAGAGCTGTGCAGTACAACAAAAATATGGTGTTTTTTTAAAATTAAACCATGTAAACCTATTCTGGTACAACCTTAAAATACAGTTATGAACCTGAAAATGAGCATAATATGGGCGCTTTAACAAATATTAAATAAATGGCAAAAATGAAATCATACATAACCTCTCTATTCTTCATGTTGCACAGACGCGGCACTACTGTGCCATAATGCCACGGTACCAGTGCTGCAGAGGTACTACGGAGGGGAGGACACCCGCCCGGACTTCAGGCTGGGCAGAGACGCCATGCAACACCTTATGGTGGTCCTGAAGACCGACAGGCAGCACGGGTGGGGGCCGACCCTGGAGACAAGTGTTCCTGTTCTGGCTGGCCAACGGTTCAGCCTGCCGAGTTGTCTCCAGGGTCTTCTGTATGCCTTTACCTACGGTGCACAGGGTGGTCCACGGGATGGTGGATGAGGTGGTAGCTGTGCTCCCTCAGTTCGTCAACTTCCCCCGCACACAGGAGGAGTTGCCACATCCGAATTAAATGTAAAATGTCCTGGCGGCCCTGATGGTCACGACTACAACAACAGGAAACTCTTCCCCTCTGTGGTGCTCCAGGCAGTCTGTGACCATCAGGGTCGCTTTATGGACATCTTTATGGATTACCCAGGAAGCGTGCATGATGCACGCATCCTAAAGAACAGCCCCATCTACACTAGGGGGACTTACCCCCCCCCCCGGTTTCCCCCCCGCCCCCCCCCGGCCCTTATCCTATTATTTACACCATATAAGAGGCCAGTGAGAGGCATGGCAGAGCAACGGTTTAATTATCATCATTCCAGAGGTCGCACAATCATTGAGCGTGCCTTTGGAATGATGAAAACCCGCTTCAGGTGCATCTTTTTAGAAGCACTTGAAGTACATCCAGTGTTTGTCCCTAAGTTAATAAATCATTGCAATATTTCTGTAATGAATTTCTTAATCAAATCATAATATCCTACTCAAAAACAACAGTTAAAAGTTACAACTGCTAAAGTCGCACTACACCTTCTGTTTTTTTCATATCTCAACAAAGTCTTGTCATCTTTTGCTCTGCCTTGTGCACAGGTGGTGACGGCGTGTTGCGTTTTACACAACATTTGTGTTGGTGTTGGGGATGAGCTGGAAGAGGCTGTGGAGGACGACGACAACCAGCGACCTTTGGAGCACGATGGTGGGGAGAGCCGGAGTGGAGCTGCTTGGCGAGCCGCGCTGACCAACGAGGTGTCTACACTGCATGAGGCACCTCTGGACCATGATTATTTTTCCCAGGTGAATAATTAAGTGTGGAAGATGACACAAGTACATAAAATAATTTATTTTGTTTCTATGACTATTAAGACATAACATGCTTCAAAGTTACCAGCTAGCAATTATCCTCAAACTACTGTAACACTGTAACCAACATATGAAGTCATTTAACAACACCATTGGTAAACACCCATACACAGTCAAGAAGGTACATTATTAGTACATTTAATTTACCTTCTTGATACAATATTAAATATGCTGCAACTGTTTTAGATATGTTAGATACGATTATCATCTTACAGGACAGATTAGATTACTACTGGACTAACCTAAACTTTCTTCTCCTGTCTGCAGTCTTGAAGCAGCCGCAGCAGCTGTAGCTGATGGCCACTTCTTGTTGTTAAGTCTTGTTGTATATAGTTGTAAATGTTTAAGTTGTTGTATATAGTAAATGTTTAAGTTGTTGTATATAGTTGTAGATATGAGAATGTTATGAGAATGTTGTTTGAATTGTTTTGCTTCATGTATATAGTTGTCAATATTTAAATGTTTAAATAAATAATTTTTTGTAACCAAGAAGAAATTAATGTTTTTTTTGTAGAGCTTGGAATACCTAACCACAAAACGTTGTAAGTAAGGGTGAAGATACTGTTCAATACATTGTTCTAGGCTTCACATGCTAGTTATTTGTTACTTACCAAGTTGTTTCTATTGCAGTCTAAAGAACAATACGCTTTTTAAAAATGGACATAGACAGTTTATATTAAATAATAAAAAAAAAAAGGCAAAGACAAAACCAGTTAAATTTAATTTACTTTATTTTTTTATTTTTCCACCAACCTCTCCAACAATGAAAAAAATCTATTTGACCTCTCTCTGGCCTCTGCTTCCCTCCTCTCATCTGCCTCCCTCTGATATTTTATGTCCTCCTTCAGTAGCTGTAGGAATGGATCCACTCTCTCCCTTCTCCTCTTCTCTCCTCTGTTCCCTGCTCTCTCTCTCTCCTGCTGCTCCTCCTCATCTCTCCCTTCTTCTACCTCTTGTGCAGTGCTTGGCCCTGGTTTTTCCTCTTGGATCGAGGCAATAAGGCAGGGGGGCGAGACTGCCGCAGACTGCCCTAATGCCTCGTCCATGAGTTGCTGCCGTCGCCTTGCCATCCTCTGTCCCCTGACCAGTAGCAGGACACTTGCATTCCTACAACAGTGAAGATCAAAAGGTTGTTGTAATGATGTATTACTGCTATAGTGCACAACACTGCATCTGAACTTACTGTCAGCTTGCCCAAGTCTGTCAGGTTTACATCCAAGGCTTACTTCAAAAATCACAAGTTACATTAAGATGTGCATAACAATTATGTCCATACATTAATACCCCAAAGTACAATATCTCCCACCTTGTACTTCGTCTTCAGATTGTCCCACTTCTTCTTGGCCTGGGCGTGGGTGACCCTCCCTCCGATCCCCATCTTCTCCAAAATAAGCCTGTGTGAATGAGGGGGGAATAAAAAGCAGATTACACAGCTATTACTTCTGAACATTAAACAATAGTGTAGCTTCTCACCGATATCCATTGATGTGTCCCTCCCCCCGGTAAACAGCTGCTGTATACGTATAAACGTCTCCGTTTGTTCCTTAGTCCCTGTCAAAAAAGATGAGAAAGCTATCAGTATAACGCTGTGGATGGTATAATGTTAACGTTACTTTAGTCTGTACAACTTATCTAGTGATTTATAAAAGAAATGCCGGTGACGGCAACCAAGCTAGCAACTGTTAGCTAATATGACAGGTCCAGTTCGGTTCAGTTTGCTAGCTAGCTAGCCTACTGTTAGCTTGTGAGGTATCTAGCTAATTATCAATAGCATTGTGTACTGGCATTTAAACGTTAAACTTTATTTTTATGTACTACCGTTTTAACAAATGTACGGTAACGTTAAACACTAAACTAAAGATACGTACATTTAAAAGCATATTGCCCCGTCACTCTGCTTAGGTCCGCCATTTTAATTTTTTTTTACGAGCTGGCAAAGCCGTGCGCATAGGATTGTGGGTGATTTGGGAGCGCGAAGGATACACTCATGCATCCTTTGCCATCTATGGGAAATTCTCCGAATGAAGGACTCATGTTGCGTTCTATTATTTATCCGTGTCGGAGTTCCGACTAGGAGAACAGACTTTGCCTAGCAACAAGCACCAACACGCCACCTTTCCTCGGATTTCCGAGCTTGGAACTCGGAAAACCATGAGGACACCGAGCAAGAATTCCGACATGGATTCCAAGATGGCAGCGCCCTGTGTGACTTGTAGTATGAATTGTTGTCATTGTTTTTTGAACCGGACCAGTTCGGTAAAAGCCTGTTCCGTTTTGACAAAAAAAAAGGTTGTAAAGAACATATAACACACTATATCAGCTTTCATCATCAACGTTACCTCTAAATCTCTGTCTCTTCTTCAGTATGATTCCTGAATCCTTTAACTTCTGGAGCAGCTCCTCAGTTGAAACTCCATTCTTCTCTGGTTTTCGCGCCAGGTGCAACAGTGACAGTTGGGAGAAACAAAGTGCTGCTGCGACAACCACTGCACATGTGTGAACTCCCTTATTCAAAAGTCAACATTCAACGTTGCCTCCGAGATAAATATTTTTTACTGTCCAATTCTTATATTGCCATTCATTGTTGATTTCACAGAGTTCTCTACAGTTTACTAGCATTAATAACAATATACTTGTTTCTAATCTCCTAGGGAATGAATTTGAGATCTTCATAATTTCCTTGACAGCCCTGAGCCACTAACCATCCTACCCCCCAACATAATTTTGGTCACACCATGGGTCACACAGACATCTTTCTTACTGTACCGTTATATATTCGAAAAACAATGGTACAGACATGGACCCTCTCTCACGTTAGAACTTATATGTACCCTTTCAACTTAGAAAATTTACAAATGTGTATCTTACCCAGGTAGCAAATAGATGTTGGGCCAACATCTGCTGTTGTGTTGGGCCAACTTTGGGTGCTGACGTTGGCCCAATTTTGTCCATTAGGCCAACGTTGGGCCAACCATGTCATTACACAGCCAGCAGACCTTCTGCCAACCTAAAAATACCTTACCAACCTTCTGCCAACTTAAAAAACACTAAAACAACGTTGGGTCAACCATTTCTTTAGCCTGTCAGCATATCTTCTAACAAATTTAAAAATATAGCCTAGCAAACTTTTTATACATCTTCATGCAGTGAAGGTAAGGCTGTAGGCCTAGTGAAGATAAAAATACACCTCTGTTTAATGGTTAGACAGAGGAAGAAAAAATAATCATTGGAAGACACTTGCATTCACCTTCACAGCTGCTGGAATCTGAAGGAGGGGGAGGCATCTGCTTTTGTGTTAAATAAAATAAATATATAAGTAGCAATTATCAAAATGTAAATTTATTAAAACTACAACCACTTGCAAAGGTATTTGATCAGCCTTGAAAAAAATCACCATTACTTGTTAAAGGCCTTGTGTACCTTTTTCTGTTGCTCTTTTTTTTTCTTCCTTTTTCAGTCTCCACTATACTTCAGCCAGGTTTTTATTTTTTCCTCGGCTTCCATCAATTTTGCTCCTTGTTTTTTGGCTGCATCTGTTAGCATTAAATTAAAGAAAATTAAACAAAGAAAGGGTTAGCCGACAGATCATCTGGGGTGTTCTTGACTAGCTGGCATTCTTCCACTGAGTTTATAGTTTTAATAAGGGGGCTGATGGCCAGGATGTATAGCGCAGCACTCAGAGGGCAGCCCTGTTTCATCCCTCTCTCTACATTAAAAGATTTGACGGCTTTGAGCAGTTATTGATTAACGGCTTTTGAGCAGTTATTTACCTGTTGTATGACAATGCCACAGAGACATAGATGACAACGACGACGTCCTACGTAGACGCAGACTCCTCCTTCATAGACGTCAGAGAATTGAAATGTACTTCAATGTCCTCAGAATCGGTCAACCTGTCACGTCTTGTCTCGGTCAAGTTTCTGTGTTTAGTTGGTTTCATGTTTTCTGTTGGTTTTCCATTACCTGTTTTATTTTGACGGTTCTCTGTTCTCCCTTGTGTTGTCTTGTTTTTCCCTCCTGTTTGATTGATATGCCCCGCCCTGATTTGTTCCACCTGTGTGTATCACCTGTCCCTTGTTAGTGTTCATTAACCTGTGTATTTAGTCTCTCTGTTTCCCTTGTCTGTTGTCGGATTCTACTCTCTGTTAGTGTGACTTTCTGTGTGTCGTGTCGTGTCGTGTCGTGTCGTGTCGTGTCGTGTCGTGTCGTGTCGTGTCGTGTCGTGTGCTGCCTGACGTGTAATTCCTGGTTGGAATAAATCTCCGTTTAAACTACATTTGGGTCCTAGCCTTCTCTACACCCTGACAGAAGAATCCGACCAGATATGGACCCAGCAGGTATGGAGTTTGTACCGCTTTTTCACCCCATGGACATGAAAATCTTTGTTGGAATTTTTCCATAAGGTGCCTAGCGAAGGCACCTTATGGAGATGCGCTGGCAGGCTACGGTGAGGGAATTCGGCCTCCGTGTCTCCAGGCCTGATTTTCCTCCAGGGCCTCAGATGACCTGTGTTCCTGAGTTTAAGCTGACCTGTGTACCTGAGCCTGAGCTGACCTGTGTTCCCGAGCTTTCCAGTGTTCCTGTGCTGGCCAGTATCCTGGAGTCTACACCGTTCCACGGCGTCTCAGAGACTGTTCCTTGTGGTGCCTCAAAGACTGTGCCGTTTCACGGTGTCCCAGAGGCTTCTGTCCCCAGTGTTTTGTCGGTGGTCCGGCCGACTCCTGCTCCCCGTGTTTTGTCGGCGGTCCGGCCGATTCCTGCCTCTCGTGTCCTGTCGGTGGTCAGACCTACTCCTGCCCCTCGTGTCCTGTCGGCACCCCAGTTTACCTCTGTTCCCGTTGTCTGGCTGAGTTTGTAGTTTTAATAAGGGGGCTGATGGCCAGGATGTATAGAGCAGCACTCAGAGGATAGCCCTGTTTCATCCCTCTCTCTACATTAAAAGATTTGACGGCTTTGAGCAGTTATTAACGGCTTTTGAGCAGTTATTTACCTGTTGTTTGACAATGCCACGGAGACAACAATGCCGCCACCGTCACCTACGTAGACTCCTCCTTCGTAGACGTCAGAGAATTGACCCTCAGCTAAGCCCCGCCCTCCTTAGTTACTGTTGCTACGCCTGACAAGCTTTCGTGCCTGGCACGTCTATTACAGTATGTATGCCAGACATTCCCAAGGAGATAATTAGTATTTTTTGGCGAACAGGTGAAATCTGAGAGAGTTGCATATTATGTTGAGGGATATATCCACGACATAATATGCAACCCATTAGCGAATAATGTCATCAAAATTGAAAGTGTTTGTAGCTTGAAGCTAGCGCCTACCGCTGATTAGCTTACAACGCTAGTATTCGGGGCACAGGGAAAGTAAAAACAAATCGCTATTTATACCACTAAAAAGGTTCAAATATCACCACACGTCAACGGTAGTATAATGAGGGTCCCTAAATGTTAACCGAAGCATTGAGAACATTATAAGTGTAAAGACAGTTTATTAAAAAGATAGATTAGAAAGACTGTAGCTCCCAAGACGGCGGCCGCCTGTATACGAGAACGCAACTGTCTTTATAATCTCTCTTTCTTCAATCTATTTCTCAATGCTTCTGTTAACATTTAGGGACCCTCATTATGCTACCGTTGAAGTGTGGTGATATGTTGAGCCTTTTTAGTGGTATAAATAGCGATTCCGTGCCCCGAATACTAGCTAGCGTTGTAAGCTAATCAGCGGTCCGCACTTGCTCGTTTCAAGCTACGAACACATTCGATTAGCATGAAAACATGTACCAGAGAGCGATCGAGTGGGTACACATCTGTTATTATCCCCTAGGTTCGTTTTGCACCGGAATTGTCCTTTATTTTACATTCAAATATACGCATTATGAACAAAGAACCGTCATTATTTCCAAGCAATGCTGTGCTGAGTTAGCTAATTAGCTAACATTAGCGTGTTCTAGCCTTGGAGCAAACGTAGCTAGCTAAGTGTTTTTGTTAATCTTGTCGACATTTAGTTGTGAATGGGGCCTCCCACACTGCTTGATACACGCCCGGCATTTCTCCCCTTGGATTTCGGGAAGGGAACAAATTCCACCACCCTGTCCAAACTTTTAGGATACCGGGTATCTGTTTTGCACAACACTTCGGTGTGTGTCCCTCACTCGAAAGCTTGACAGACCTCCTGCGCCTAGTTACGGTTGCTAAGACACGATTGGCCTGTGGCGGTTTTCGGGCGTGGCTTAGCGAAGGGTCAATTGAAAGGTTCTTCAATGTCCTCAGAATGGGTCAACCTGTCATGTCTTGTCTCTGTCAAGTTTCTGTGTTTAGTTGGTTTCATGTTTTCTGTTGGTTTTCAATTACCTGTCCTCCTGTTTGATTGATCTGCCCCGCCCTGATTTGTTCCACCTGTGTGTATCACCTGTCCCTTGTTAGTGTTCATTAACCTGTGTATTTAGTCTCTCTGTTTCCCTTGTCTGTTGTCAGATTCTACTCTCTGTTAGTGTGACTTTCTGTTCGTGTCGTGTCGTGTCGTGTCGTGTGCTGCCTGACGTGTAATTCCTGGTTGGAATAAATCTCCGTTTAAACTACATTTGGGTCCTAGCCTTCTCTACACCCTGACAGAAGAATCCGACCAGATATGGACCCAGCAGGTATGGAGTTTGTACTGCTTTTTCACCCCATGGAAATTTTTGTTGGAATTTTTTCATGGTCTTCATGAGGAAGATCTTGCCTTCGCTAGGCACCTTATGGAGATGCGCTGGCAGGCTATGGCGAGGGAATTCAGCCTCCCTGTCTCCAGGCCTGTTTTTCCTCCAGGGCCTCAGATGACCTGTGTTCCCGAGCTTTCCTGTGCTCCCGAGCTTTCCAGTGTTCCTGTGCTGGCCAGTATCCTGTGGTGTGTCTCAAATCGCACACTTCTGTACTTACGTCAGTACTGCCACAATAGCCAATGAGAGACAGGTCTGCAAGGAGACAGAAGTGATGGAAAGTTTTGTAATGTTTCCAGTATGAATTAACATTTAAAAACATTAAATTATATATATATTTTGATATATAAGTCGCACCTGACTATAAGTCGACCAGCCAAAGTAGGAAAAAAAAGTGCCACTTATAGTCCGGAAAATACGGTAGTTTGTTTGAATAATATTATTGTCCACGCTCGTTTTATTTTCTTTGTTTTTTATTGGTACAAAGAATAAGTATTACTACAGCAAGATGCCGTGACGCAGTATCCATTTTGTTAACATGCGCTTCCCCGTGAGATCGCGTCACATGAGGTGCTAAATCTGGCAAGAAAATCTTAAGAATATCTTGTAGTGTGTGATGCCCCACTATTTTCAAATCTTGTAGTGTTCTCAAGTGTGTGCTGCAACCAGATTTCAAAATCTGTTAGGATTTTAAAACTCCTGTAGTGTGAGCCAGGCTTAAGGGAAGTGCGCGGTTTGAGACACACTACTGGAGTCTACGCCATTCCACGGCATTTCAGAGACTGTTCCTTGTGGTGCCTCAAAAACTGTGCCATTTCCGGTGTCCCAGAGGCTCCTGTACCCAGTGTTTTGTCGGTGGTCCGGCCGATTCCTGCCCCTCGTGTCCTGTCGGCACCCCAGTTTACCTCTGTTCCCGTTGCCTGGCCATCTGGCTCCGGCCCAGCTGATCCGCCACCTGTCTCCATCCCAGCTGACCGGTGGAAATGAGGAGTAAGGGGTCGTAATGAGGCGTTGAAATGAGGCATGCGTAGGCCATGGCAATGACTTTGGGAGCAAGCCCAACGCATGTGCCAGATATGGGACTATCTGAGTTTATAGTTTTAATAAGGGGGCTGATGGCCAGGATGTATAGCGCAGCACTCAGAGGGCAGCCCTGTTTCATCCCTCTCTCTACATTAAAAGATTTGACGGCTTTGAGCAGTTCTTTACCTGTTGTTTGACAATGCCACGGAGACGACAACGCCGCCACCGTGGCCTACGTAGACGCAAACTCCTCCTTCGTAGATGTCAGAGAATTGAAAGGTTCTTCAATGTCCTCAGAATGGGTCAACCTGTCACGTCTTGTCTCTGTCAAGTTTCTGTGTTTAGTTGGTTTTCCATTACCTGTTTTATTTTGACGGTTCTCTGTTCTCCCTTGTGTTGTCTTGTTTTTCCCTCCTGTTTGATTGATATGCCCCGCCCTGATTTGTTCCACCTGTTTGTATCACCTGTCCCTTGTTAGTGTTCATTAACCTGTGTATTTAGTCTCTCTGTTTCCCTTGTCTGTTGTCGGATTCTACTCTCTGTTAGTGTGGCTTTCTGTTTGTGTGTGGCGTGGCGTGGCGTGGTGTGGTGTGTGCTGCCTGACGTGTAATTCCCGTTTGTTTATTGTCCCCGTGGGGAAATTAGGTTGCAGCAGAAATCACATCACAAGGCACTTTAACAACATTAAGAAAAAAAGAAAAGACAAAAAAACAAACAAAAGACCGTAACATGTAAACATTACTACTCATAGACCAGGGCACTCATGCATATGGGAAGGGGGAAGGGTCTTCATGACCCTTTGGGCCCTATCTTACACGCAATTGCCTTTGTACACCGACTCATGTATCATTCCTATTTTGCACCCGACGCACAGCAGACTTTTCCCTCCACAGACGCACGTCGGGAAATTAGGGAATGTATTTGCGCTCCAGGGGGTGGTTCAGCGAAAAGAGGAGGCGTGTTCCGGCGCAAACGTTATGTGGTCCTATTTTGCAGTTTCAGAAAACAATTCCGCCACTGACCAGGAAAAACCTGGTCTAAAGTCAGTGGCGCTATTCTAAAGTAGTAGCGTTATTCAGATGCTATTTTAGGGACGCATGCTTGGCCATAATGTAGTGTGTGCACAATGCGCATACACTTCTCTCATCTACAGCAGTTCCCATTTTTGAAAACCATACATAATTACAAAGAAAAATATCTATATTTTTAAAACCTGCTAAACCATGTTTAAGCGACCTTTCATCAATGTATTGGTCAGTGCTACCCAATCGTAGCACACTGTACTGGTGGGGAAACACTCCAGCATCTGATAAAAAGAAGTCAGCCAGCCAGCTGCTCCCTGACAAGAGCCACTCTCCGGGAGGGTCTGGCTCTGCCGACCGAACACCGTGGAGCACTCTGCTACCCCCTGTTGCGTGGGCGGTGTATTGCATTTCACGCATCGCCCGTGACGCTTGGGTCTACTTGCGTCCGCTGTTTAGACTATGAAAGGGAGCACGTTGCTCGCGTTGCTTGTTCGTGTTGCTCCCGTTGACTCTGTAACGGCCCTTACTTCCATCCAGAGTTTCGCTGCGATCTTATACAACAGGAAAGTGACCATTGTTCAAAGTCCCTTCCAACAAATCGTCCCCTTAAGGTGTCACAGAATTAGAATAACTCGATTTTGACAGAAATGTCAGATAGAACCTTATACTGTAATTTCGCAACTATTAGTTTATACATTGATTTTGCTAAATTTCTTCAGCTATGAGGTTAATACACGAGGGCAGTTAATATGGTTTTGGTTTTTTTAACTTTCATAAACCACTGTCCTGTGGCTTATACAAAATGCGGAAAAAACACAGGAAATTACTGTAACTCTAAGGGGACGATATTCCAAAGTCTTTCATTTGGATTTAAGGAATCTGTGGTGATCAGATATGTGGGGAAATGATTCCTCAAATCAAGCAGTGGTTGAGGAAATCAAGCAGTATGCAGTAAAGGATATGCCACAAACTCATCCTTATACTGTAAAAGAAGGACTTTTGAAAAGTCTGTGTAGGAACAATAGTCAATGACTGCCCGGGTTGTTTCACAAAGGATATATCAAGACTTGATGAATCAATTGGATAAGTGAAAAAAGATTTCTTGTTTTGGAATTTAAGACAGACTAGATGCGATGCTTCCTTGTCTTTTAAAATATTTTTCACTATATAAATATCTCCATTGAACAGAATGTAGTTGTCTCCCTCTGATAAACTAATTCAGGTTCTACCATTAACACATTGCTTATACTGTGTAAATTGCTGAGATGTCAGATTGTATGGAAAAGGCCCAATCTTATGCTACGTTTACACGTGGCCGGCTAATTTCATAAACGGACATTTCAACCGCTCCGTTTTTAAAAATAATATTGTGCACAGCTGTCAGTTTTCAGAAAAGTGTTCGTTTACATGTACCTGTGTATATATGCCGTCAATGCAGTCAAGAGCACGCCAGACCTGTAGGTGGCAGTGTAACGAGAAGCTCAAGCCCACGTTAGCCAATCAGAATCCCGAAAATGGCAACAACAGCAACGAATCACTACCTCCTTTTCTCTCTCGGCTGCCTAAACCTCCGTTTGTCTGTTTACATGCAAACAAAGATTTCCAAAATCTCCAC
Organism: Perca fluviatilis; assembly: GCF_010015445.1. NCBI lineage: Eukaryota > Metazoa > Chordata > Actinopteri > Perciformes > Percidae > Perca > Perca fluviatilis. Next base: position 4,942,110 of record NC_053129.1, on the reverse strand, counting down.
TCTGGCCAGAGTTTTTAGAAAGACTCTGTTTCAGAGGCGAATTCTCCGTTTGCGTGTAAACGAAGGGTATAAACGAAGGGAAATGTCTCTGTTTGTAAAAATAACCATGTACGTGTAAACAAGGTCTTATGTTCCAGGGAAAAACCATCCTTGCACACCCTTTTTTTAGTTCTGACACTTGCTTTTTCTGACAATCTCCTGATGATCTGTTGAAGGGGCTGGGTAGGGGTCCTAATCATTTTGTTTTAAGGTGTAGAGGAAGTTCTCAAATGTGAAAGCTCAGAAATTATGCAGCACACCAAACTGCCTTGCATCATTGGCAACGTGTCAGCCCGTGTATGTTATACACAATGTATTTACCATAAACAGATTGAAAAGGCTCAACAAATGTGATCAGTAACTTTTCATCAAAATCACAGTACTGGAGGCACAGTGAGGGGCAGCATAACATTATCATGGATACACGCAGAAGTATAATATTGTGGTATAGAACATTCTGCAGATGGTCGTCCAGTGCCACTGGACCAGTGTACTGGAGAAAAGTTCTGAACTCTGTCGCTTTCCACCTATCTACCTCAACAAGTGATCTCCCTTTCCGTGCAAACTCTCTGGGGAGCGTCATGGCAAAGGACATAAGAGCTGCAGAAATTAGGCCTATCTGCTGAGCACCTAAACGAGTAGGAAGTAGTCCCCTCATCCAAAAACTCTATCAACTTTCTCATAACCCCAAGACAAACCAGGCGCATAAAATCTAATGGAAATTGGGAGACCATACCAATTCCAACCCCTGTCAACAAACTGGTCACTTTATGGTGAAACTCTTTATTAATAAAAGATGTAGCTGTCCGTAAAGGTGAATCGACTTCAGGAAAAGTCATGCGATTTTCTGCCCATGTTCCCTCCTGTGTGCATTTTTCACAGCCGTGGTATGCATTGTGGACTTTAAAGATGCAGTAGGTAAGTCTTATAAAACTAACTTTCTGTCACATTTGCTGAAACTGACCCTATGTTCCAGTAGAACTACATGAATTATGTAAAAAACCCAGCTCCTCTGGCACCACCTACAGCCTGTACTGCGATTGGCAAAATTCCACCGCTCCCGGTTGATTTTCTCCAATCAGGGCCACAAGGGGTGTCTATCTGCCTGTCAATCACTGCTCAGGCACGTACACGCATATATAGCGTTCTCCCCTCCCCCTTCCCCCGCGCACGAGCTGCAGAAAAGTTTCCCAAAACTCCGGTGGTGAAGTGGCTTTTCAGAGGTGGCGTGAGCTGTGAGCTGCGGGATTTTAAAGATCTGAAGAACGATGCAGGCGTAGCCACATTTCTTCTCAACAGGTAACATAATTACCATGAATGATTTATCTTTCACTTGGTTATTAGTAGTCAAAAGTCCACAAAGCTACGTTGGTGAGGATGATAGTAACGTTTGCACAGTGGTCGGTCTGATATGATGCTGAAATGGCTAACGGTAGCCAGCTAGTTAGCATCGTTTTACTGTTGGTGAGTAAAGTTAACGTTGTGTTAGTGTTTAGTTATCGAACATGTTGTCTGACATGCCGGCATTTCTGTCAAACTCCCTTGTGTGGGAGGGGCTTAGGAGACGGTTTGGGCTGCAGCAGAAAGGGGGGATGGACTGAGAAATTGTCGATGTTCAAATTTGTTAGCAAAGTCCTGGCTCCTCACAATCTTACCTACAGCAGCTTTAATGTTTTTTACGAAAGCCCTCGCACTTGCATCCAAGATCCAAGATATAAAGCGATGACAAATGGTTGCTTTGTTTTGTCTCCCTCTACTAAGCCTAGAATGGGCCAGAACTGCTGATTGCTGCTTTTGAACAAAGGTAGTCCATCAATATTCACTTGTAAATTAATGGCCTTTGGGAGGGGGTCTATCTGGTTTAACACATACCTGTTACAACTCCAAAATAATGCATGGTGCAATCTGCTGGACCTCATAATTAGTTGGAGTGCCTAAAAGAGTGCGGGCATCCTTCGGGAGATATGAACGGTATTTTCTCAGGATGCCCAAGAGCCCATTTAGATGGCATTGTGGTATTTGGCTGTCTATTGCCCAACCTTTGAGCTCCTCCCCAAGACACTCTGCAGACTCAACAGATTCATCATCACTTGAGTCAGTTTCTGTCAGAGCATCTGACCAAAATTCATCAATCACGTTATCGTCAACATTAAACTCGTCTGATTCATATGACATGGGCCAATCGGATGCAGCATCTGACCACACATCATCAGCAGGGGCGATTTTTGCCAGGCATATATTTACAATGTCGGCTGCGTCAGATTCAGCATTGACGTTAACCTCACTAAGGATATTGTAAGCCCTAAGCTTTGCCTGATGTTTAAGTGTTCTGTCTGAATAAATGTTGTTTTCAGACATAGCTAGTGTGTGTATCCCTCTAAGTATGATGCCAAACAAATAACTAATGTTAATTACAGTTACTACAGCTGATTTAGATTCTGTTTAATCTAGCATATGCCTACGAAAGCTATAATGCACATAGTTCACCTATGGCTATAGCTAGATAGCTAACGTTAACTGTTAGAAACTAGCAGGCTAAAGGGAGATGCTAGGTGCCACTTAGATGCCTGCGCTTCTTTCTGATGCTCCGAAAACCGACATTAGAGGGAACTAAAACCTTGCCACACAGGATGCCAGTTAACACTACACTTAGCAGCAGGTAAAGTTAGCCTACCGTTAGCTAGCAGCTGGAGTAAACACAGTTAAAATGTTTACAGCTAAACGGTGTAAAGTGTGTCTGTATTTCACTGGAGAGGACTCCGGACTGTAGCTGCCGCTGTCTGAAAAACTGTCATGATGTCATGTTGCTCCCCTCGCCAGCCTCGTGGTGCATTCACTGTAATTGTAAAATACCCTTTTCCCATCCAGTGGTTGTTTTCACCGTTTTGTGCTCCTTTTTTTTTTAGATCAACTTTTTTATTGTTTTATATTTTTGAACATACAGAACAGACAAATACAATTGAACAAGGTGCTCCTTTTTTAAATATATAAATCTTTCGGTTCACGCACCGTTTTAAAAGTATCGTATCATGTTGATAAGAGCATTAAAATGAGAAAAAAATAATGGGACAAAAAGAAATCAAGGGACATTTAAAAGATAAAAATGTGCGATTAATTGAGAGTTAATTATGACATTAATGCGATTAATTGCGATTAAATATTTTAATCGTTTGATAACACTAATATATAACAAAACAATATATTGAATCGAGCAGATTACCTTGGACTGGCTGGGCTAACGTTAACGGCTGAAGTGAAGTCTAGAAGGTTAACGGTTAGAAGATAACGGAAAATAACGGTGTACAATTCTATACTCACCGTTCTCTTGGAAGAATGAGCTTGCGCTCTTCTTTAGGTCAGATGCATCCATAGGTTTAGATGGTCTTCATGTTGTATAAGTCATACCTGCAAACTCAGAAGGGCTGACAAAGGTGACACATGCGGGTCTCGGACGCCCAAAAATAAATAAATAAAAACTCTTTGGATCTACACGATTCACGTAGATGACATTTTCCCATTCAAAATGGCGATTTTCACCGAAAATGTAACCCTTGTAAGACAACAATGATTAAAAAGTAAATGTTTCTGAAATGTATTAGTTGTATGAAACATGAAGTAAGCTAAAACAGACCGACAGACACACATAGCTAAACAAATTTCAACAACCAACATTGTATTTCTGTCGTTTAGGTTTATGTTTTCAGACAATCTGTGGTGATGGATAACCTAGTTTTTTATATGTAACCACTACGCTTTTCAACAAAGCAAATAAAAATTGTTGCCACTCACATACTTTGTCTATCACTATAATATCGGTAATTTTCTCTAGTTATTTTCCCGGTGAATAGAGCAGGCAGCTGTGGGGTCCAACATGCATGATGTATTTGTTGCCTTCATCCAATAGCGTGCGTAGGAAAGCATATTGTAGGAAAGCGTCATGTGTTGGTGACTTGTTTGTCAACACACTGGTGCGCTGATATGAGGCTGCTGTCTGTAGCACAGCTTTTCGATAAGGGATTAGCCCAGGAAAATTGATTTAAGACCTGAGGCCCGTTCCAAAAAAAAGGAAATGTTCACCTGGACACAAACCAGTGAGAGCCATTAAAAAGAAATAAATGATTAAGCCTATACTTATAGTTCTGTTAATGATCATGGTGCTGCAGCCTCAGAATGGGAATACTATAGTTTACTTTTTCGCCCGCAGGATTGCACCTGAATAAAATTATAGGTGTAGCCTACAATTCCAGTTTTCACCAGTAGTCTAATATTATAAGTTAACTGTGATTAAATATGAAATTAATACACTGTTAATGCGTACGCATTGACTCGAGCAGCAATTTTCTCCCACACCAATTCTCTCTCTTTTGCAGCACCAGCCGCTGTCTTGCTTTTTTAACGAAATGCATGTTCAAACTCGCTGTTTGTGCGCATGAGTATTTCCGCCGACCCGTTTGTTTGTGGTTGTTACTATGGTGAATCGTAGAATCATGGCTCCATTCATACTGCCTTATGTGCACGCACGTAACCCTGAGCGAACCTACTCCGAGTTGATTGAACCAACTCAAATCCGCTGTTCTGGAACCGAAAACTCAGTTTCCCATCTCAGGGTAAATCAACTCAGAGATCAGGGTTACACTCAGTTTGTTAAACCTCCTTCCTGGAACGGACCTCTGATGTACAACGTTTCTACAGCAGACTGTAATAGACAGCCACTGTGTATCTTTATGAAATATCCTGGACTTTACATATTCAATGCATATTATATTTTGCACATTATGCAATGGTTTGCACATGTTTTGTCTTGGTTTTGTATGTTATTACTTCTATTGTATTTATACAGTACACTTGTTTTGCTTAAACTTTAATAAAGTACTTTAAAAAGAAATTAAAGATTGAACCTGTTAACTCATTTTACTCACTTATGCTACATATTCAGTTTAACACAAAATGTGAATTTAGAGGTAACGTTATCCATTCTTACTTTTTTCCATTTTTTACTTCATCCATTCTTTACGTTTTTATTTTATGTAATCATCTTTTGTCATACGATGTCCTGTCATTTCTTTGTAATCTTTAATAAAGCTGACCATACCAACGATTGCCCAACGTTGTATTTCTGTCAGCTAGGTTGTGCCATTGCAGCTGACCATACCAACGTTGGCCCAACGTTGTATTTCTGTCCGATAGGTTGGGCCATTGTAGTTGACCATACCATCGTTGGGCCAACGTAGCCAACCAAAATTGACGTTGGCCCAACATCTGTTTGCTACCTGGGTATGGATCAACTATGACCCTTTGGGGGTACATCACCAGCAGTTGTACCTCAGAGAACCTAAATGGACCTCAACCGTACCTTTTTATTTCTGACTGTATACAGCAGCACAAAGTACCATAATAATATATCTGTGGGTGGCTGATGGGGTTGCTGATCAATAGCATTCAGCAGTGATTGCTTGGCCAGAAGCCAGTTTAATAAACCCATATTTGTTGGCTTAACTCTAGCATTTCTGTTTCTCAACAGTGGCTCACTTTCAAGCAGGTGCATCACCATGGTAACTCAGGTTGCACACCTAACATGGCCTGTCCACTAGGTTCAGGTTAGGGTTAGATTACTTTATTTGTACCTGTATGTAGATTTGTTCTGCAGCAAGAGTATGACATCCATCATGACACACAACTAAGAAAAACACACCGAAAACTGACACAAGTACTCATAATCTGATACAAATACTCAAGGTTCCACCAATCAGGACATATAAAGAAAGAGAGATACGTGATGCCCTGATAGCTCACCTTAAGCGCTCCATGTATGCCTCAGTCTTTACTACAGCGGTTTAAAGTTGGATCCACAGCCCTTTGCTTAAACGATACTAGCGATGTTGACCCTTTTTGCACACACCTTCACAGTTGGCTTCAAAGTAAAATTTTGCATCAATGATACATTTGTACAACAACAACGACCACCCTCTGACCAGTCAGTTGAAAAATGACTCTCTCCAAGGGTTTTGGGTGCAGATGAAATGAGCTTCTTCCTTTCTGTGAGGTTTTATAAGATTTAATGTTGTTGATATGAGGTGATTGTACCTTGGATTGGATTGATTGGACGTTCAAACAACAGTCATTAAAAGTCTCAATGTTTGCCGGGAACATAAGTAAGTATAAGTGGAAGCGTACGTTAGTGTCCTGAAAAGAGGAAAATCCTGTGCTGGCTTCCCACCAACAAACAAAACCAATTCGGTTCATTGATATATGACCCAGCCAGAGGTAGCAGGACTGGGAATGAAACCATGGATGGACAGGAACATTTACGCTGCGTTCACATATACAAAGTAGTAGACTGTCAATGGCCTCTCATGAATCTAGCTCTGTGTGTTTTTCCCTGAGCACATAATTTACATTCTCTGCTCCGACTGGACAGTTATGTTCTGATGTTGCCGCCGTTCCACACAAGAAAGTTTTTGTTGTACAGTTTATCACAGTAGTGAACAGCTTTTCTGCTGTCTTTTTTTATTTTATTACAACAATGGCGCCAGAGTGGGCAGACTGATAGGCGTTGTGGTCTTGTATCTGTGCTGGAGGCAACATTTTAATTTATAATAAATACACATGTTCTGGCTTGTGGTGTCATCAAATCAAACCAAGCTTCTAAAGTAGGTAGTTATTTAGATAACAAATATCTCTTATTAATGAAATTTGCTGTTGACAATGTAGTGCTTTGAAAATGGTGAGCTGATTTCAGTGTGCAGCTTGAGGCTTTGTGAATTTGTTACAGACTGATCAGACAAGATTAAAGCAAACCCTCTGATCGAGCAGTGTTGAAACATTTTCTTCAAGCAACACTCTGTAGCCTTGGCAGTAAAAAAAACTGTTAGCTTTCTCTGTTAAATATTTTTTTGATTTCTCAGCATAATGGTTTGCTCTTTGTGAAAGAAGATTAAGAACATCTTTTATCCCACGCTTCACACTTACACAGTCTGTCTAATACTGCCAGCCATGTCACACATTCCTTTATGCCTACTGGTCTGTAAAGCTCATTACCTGTTCGACCATCCGAAAACCTCTTCTGATGGAGATTACTGAGAAGATGTCCAGAACCTTGCTGTATCAATGTGACTTGAATTGCAGTAAAGTTATTAAGAGTATTTTTGATATTTACAATATTAAATTAACACACAACAATAAATCCCCCGTTAGAGCTTAATCAGTGCTGAGGCTAAAGTTTGGTATTTTGACCTGGGCTCTCCCCAAAACATAGTCATTGACACAATTGTATGTACTTTTCATAGAACTTAGTCCATTAGATTTTGATATTTGTATATAAATAGAAAGTTAGGCCTGGTGGTGGCACTAGAGAATGTCTGGAAGTTCCCTAAAACATTAGAATTCATCCTTTGAGGCTCATAATTATGTGCAGCAAATTTCTTGTCAATTTGTCCACTAGCATTACAGATCCTCTAAGATGTTTTTTGTGGTGTCTTTAATAATGGTGTGATTCAATTTAGTGTTGTCTTTGTTACTGCATGAGACATCAGAATGTTACATTTGCTAGATGCTGGCTCTCTGTGTTTGGAAAGAGATCAACTCATCTTTGTGCTACAGAGCATCCTGCTGGGCTTCTACAGAGGGTGTTGATGAGTTTCTTAGCTTATTAACCCTCATCAAGCTCATTAAAATGAACTATTGTAACAGAATTATGACTAGAATGCTTAGTAGCGCCACCGGGTGGTGCCTTGCTTCGTTACTATGGTGTTATACTAGAGTGAAGACGTGCCACTGCAGTCTTCTCTCCTTGGACCATAGACTGTAAATATTGGACCAACACACATCAAGAGAGACTTACTAACGTGTTGGTGCAGGTTATGCTACGGTATATGTTCTACTGCTCATGTATGATTAGAGATGGCCCTATACCATTTTTTGCTTCCCGATACAGATTCTGATACCTGAGCTTGCGTATCGGCCGATACGGAGTACTGATCCGATACGGAGTACTGATCCGATACCAGTGTGTCATATATTTTATTATGTTTTAACAACTGTATACTACTATCCCTGTATGGATGTGATATTATTCTATCTTTGTTGTTAAACTCTTTGTGAAACATTAACAAATACAAAAAATGAATGCCACAGAACTTTCTTTTTATTATCCAGTTTGACCGTCAGTTATAACGGAAAAAGAACATAAATAAACTACTTTAATGTAGATTTTCTTTAGGGCTTTATTACGTGGTATTGGATCAGTGCATAAACTCCAGTACTTGTCGATACCAGCGTTTTAGGCAGTATCGGAGCCGATACCGATACTGGTATCGTTATCGGAGCATCTCTATGTATGATTAGTAAATACAGCGCTGTGGAGACCAGGCATTGTATGGTCTATGTTGTAGAATAAAGTATCAGTGTGGAATCTTCGTTCAGTTGTCTGTCGACTCTTTGACCTAACCGGCTAACTGCTATCTCTCTCCACCGTACTAGTCTATATCCACGACGTTCCACTTCCAGGATTGTTCATTTCGGCAGTATGTCCGGTACCTTCCGCTTTCTTTGTGTTGGCATTTTAAACACAGGTCGATTAATGCGGACTATGGGCAGACATGTATAAAGTACTATTGACCCAGACTTGAGTAAAAGTACAAGTGCTCTATCAAAAAAGTGACTTGAGTATAAGTTGAAGTGAAGGATGAGGTAAACAAGACGCCGGAACAACTAGTACAGTTGTTTCATACACTCCTCTTCAGGTTTCAAAGACATCTCTTCAACATTTAACAGCAGTATGCTTACTGTCGTGAGCTCATGAAAAACATGTCTGCAGATGGGTGCCTTATCCATATTGATTTTTCAGAAAATTTCACCTGCCGACATGGGACAGAGATACAGTCTGTTCACTTTGGTTCATCTCATGAACAGGCCGTCCACCACACAGGTGTCCTCTACATTTGACAGAATCAGCAAACAACTTGCGTCACCAACATATCTCCATCAAGGCATAAGGCTCCTCCTGTTATCTGGGCACACCTCAATCCTGTGCTTGATGACCTACAACATACCCACCCCAACATATCAACAGTACACTTCTTCAGTGATGGCCCTTGTACCCGGTACAGGCAAAAAGGCAATTTCTTTCTGTTCAGCACAGAACTGGCCAAGAGGGGCTTCAGGGCAGGGTCTTGGAATTCTTTCGAAGCAGGGCATGGGAAGGGAGCACCAGATGGTGTTAGTGCAACCCTAAAAAGAACCACAGACAGGCTGATAAGTCAAGGATGTGACATCCCAAATGCTCATACACTGTACAGGGTCTTAGAGGAGAACAACACTGCCATCAAGCTTAACTTCATTGAAGAGAAGGCCATCGAGAAAGCCCTCCAAGGTATTGGCCAATTTGCCAGTAGTTCCATCCACAATGCGGATCCACCAAGTTGTTTGTGTGGTTGCAAGGCAAATTGTCTACCATGATGTGAGCTGTATGTGCACAGTCCACAACAAGCAACTGGAACGCCAGTGTTACAATACACAACATTTCACATTTACCCCTAAAGTTGCATCAATCGTGTCACAGAGGGAGGTTGATTGGGCAAATCCAAACATATGTTGGAAATGGTGCGTGGCCAAATATGATGATGATTTCTATCCAGGAATAATTCTAGCCACGTGCCATGTGCAGATCAAATGCATGGGCTGTGCTGGACCAAATTGGCAGTGCTTGATGTGGAGAAAAAAAGGTGCCGGTACCCTCTTGGAGTGGCAAATCATTATGACATTTGAGATTTCTACAGTGAAAAACAAAACTTGGCGATATTGCTGGTACAACAACATTCAACTCTTGCAACATTACATCCATTCACATGTCTTTGAATGGACGTCCGTGCTTGCCAATTTTGTATGCAGATCGGAACACTCGAGATGTAGTTTCGTGTTCAGCCCTGTGCAAAGATTGAACCTGCCTGCTCAGCTCATTGCGGGATGCCATCTCTGCTATTTCAGTTGCCTTAATGTGTGCTTTCGAAACTCTGTGGTCTTTCAATTTTTTGCGCAGTGACAGCTGTTGCTTCGCCTTGTCTGTACCAAAGGCTTGAATTAAACAATCCCTCCATTCTCTTGACAGCTTTAGTCCCCTCTCTGTCTAGCCAGCAAGTGACGGGATGCTGCTACATATTTTGCAGCCCGTTATTTAACATAACGACTTACAAACTCGACACACTTCTTTTTAGTTTCTAGGTTTTCAGGATTTCATCTGTTACAGGCATCAGACAGCTTTTTCGAACTAGCGTCCATGGAGAAGCAAACTTCTGATAGGATGGGCTGACTGCTTGCCTTTTACGTGATTCGTCAAGATCTGAGGTAAGTGCCCTCTGGGTAGTGTAGTTTATGTAACGTTAGGGTCATTACCAATCTCTCTGACACTTTCTCTGTCAGTGGTAGAGTACCAGCAACATGCGAGAAGTAGCGGTATGCAAGAAAAAGTGCAGGTACGCTTAAGAATAAAATGTAGAGGTGCCGGTACTGCGTACCGGTGAGTACCGGCCCACTTCGAGAACTGCAAATACAGTGCCTTGCGAAAGTATTCGGCCCCCTTGAACTTTTCGACCTTTTGCCACATTTCAGGCCTCAAACATAAAGATATAAAACTGTAATTTTTTGTGAAGAATCAACAACAAGTGGGACACAAACATGAAGTGGAACGAAATTTATTGGATATTTCAAACCTTTTAAACAAATAAAAAACTGAAATATTGGGCGTGCAAAATTATTCAGCCCCCTTAAGTTAATACTTTGTAAGCGCCACCTTTTGCTGCCGCGATTACAGCTGTAAGTCGCTTGGGGTATGTCTCTATCAGTTTTGCACATCGAGACTGACATTTTTGCCCATTCCTCCTTGCCAAACAGCTCGAGCTCAGTGAGGTTGGATGGAGAGCGTTTGTGAACAGCATTTTTCAGTTCTTTCCACAGATTCTCGATTGGATTCAGGTCTGGACTTTGACTTGGCCATTCTAACACCTGGATATGTTTATTTGTGAACCATTCCATTGTAGATTTTGCTTTATGTTTTGGATCATTGTCTTGTTGGAAGACAAATCTCCGTCCCAGTCTCAGGTCTTTTGCAGACTCCATCAGGTTTTCTTCCAGAATGGTCCTGTATTTGGCTCCATCCATCTTCCCATCAATTTTAACCATCTTCCCTGTCCCTGCTGAAGAAAAGCAGGCCCAAACCATGATGCTGCCACCACCATGTTTGACAGTGGGGATGGTGTGTTCAGGGTGATGAGCTGTGTTGCTTTTACGCCAAACATAACGTTTTGCATTGTTGCCAAAAAGTTCGATTTTGGTTTCATCTGACCACAGCACCTTCTTCCACATGTTTGGTGTGTCTCCCAGGTGGCTTTTGGCAAACTTTAAACTACACTTTTTATGGATATCTTTAAGAAATGGCTTTCTTCTTGCCACTCTTCCATAAAGGCCAGATTTGTGCAGTATACGACTGATTGTTGTCCCATGGACAGAGTCTCCCACCTCAGCTGTAGATCTCTGCAGTTCATCCTGAGTGATCATGGGCCTCTTGGCTGCATCTCTGATCAGTCTTCTCATTGTATGAGCTGAAAGTTTAGAGGGACGGCCGGGTCTTCATAGATTTGTAGTGGTCTGATACTCCTTCCATTTCAATATTATCGCTTGCACAGTGCTCCTTGGGATGTTTAAAGCTTGGGAAATCTTTTTGTATCCAAATCCGGCTTTAAACTTCTCCACAACAGTATCTCGGACCTGCCTGGTGTGTTCCTTGTTCTTCATGATGCTCTCTGCGCTTTACACGGACCTCTGAGACTATCACAGAGCAGGTGCATTTATACGGAGACTTGATTACACACAGCTGGATTCTATTTATCATCATTAGTCATTTAGGTCAACATTGGATCATTCAGAGATCCTCACTGAACTTCTGGAGAGAGTTTGCTGCACTGAAAGTAAAGGGGCTGAATAATTTTGCACGCCCACTTTTTCAGTTTTTTATTTGTTAAAAAAGTTTGAAATAGCCAATGAATTTCGTTCCACTTCATAATTGGGACCCACTTGTTGTTGATTCTTCACAAAAAATGACAGTTTTATATCTTTATGTTTGAGGCCTGAAATGTGGCAAAAGGTCGAAACGTTCAAGGGGGCCGAATACTTTCGCAAGGCACTGTAGGTGAGTCATTCTACGAAACGGGTGCCATTTCCATGTTGCAGTTTTCCAAATTTTCATGAAGAACAAACTTTTTTGTTTTTTTACTTACAACTTTAAAAAACACATTTTCCTACCTCAGGCACAAAATCCTTAATAATATTATCCTTTTTATTCATGCAAGGGAGTCTTTCTTGTACCACCCCATCACGGACAATATGCATGTCAGTAGAGTAGTAAAACAAGAAATGTATTTTTTAAATCTAATGTTTTCCTAGTAAAATGTCTCTTTTTTGGAAGCCATCAATAGAAAGTCTGTAAGTGAATCAATTTTTTGTATTCTTAGTTTTTTCATCTTGAAATATGAATTCGACATTTCAATGGCCTCATTATTTGTACTGAAAAAACAAATACACTTAAAAAATACAAATAAAGTTACATTTATTTGATTAGTTCAAACAACAAGAACATCATTCAACATTAATTTTTGTAAAATTTCATTTATTTTACATAAAATTGTAACAAAATGACCCTGTGACGGGGTGGTAACTGATGTCATGGTGTGGTTCACTGTGACAGGGTGGTATGGACAATGCGTTTATATGATATGCTTGTTTTAAACTATACAACTGGGGGAGGGAAACATTAAACTTAGAGATTTAATGGAAAACATTGGTGATGCTCTGAAAAAAAAAAGAGCATCATATCAGTGACAGGGAGAGTCGCATCCACACATCCCTCTGTATTTCCACGTGGCGGGATGTCACAGGCTGTGGTGCTTGAATGATTTCAAGCACATCATCGAATAGATACCACAAGAAGTCATCTCTTGGAGGCCAGAAGAACCTATTGGCACCAACACGGTGCATACACTTTACAAGGGCATATGTTTCATCTGTTTCCATGATGATCCCAGGATAAAGGTCATTGTCATATTTAAGCACGCACCACTTCCCAATGAGATCTTCACTATCCCAAGCAATTGCTTCTGTTGGCACCTTTTGGGCTGTTTTGTTAAAAGAGAAATGCTGTGTGGTGAAGCACTGACATCTTAGCAGGTTTTGTGTGGAGCACATGCAACTAACTTCCCGGTAAAGGATTTCTCCTGGAGTAAATGTGACCACTTGGTGAGTTTTCATTGTGGATGGCACTGGTGGAATCTGGCCTGGCATCTTTTCCATTGCCTGCTCCACTGCTTCAGATGCTACATAAAACAACAGTTGTAGAGGTTTCACTGAGTACCTTATACAACTCATGGGCATTGGGTATGTCGCGGCCGTTGGTCACCAGCTTGTCCGCTGTTCTTTTCAAGGTTCCCCCAACACCGTCAGGGGCCCCCTTGCCATGGCTTGCCTCAAAAAAGTTCCACGTTCCACCTTTCAGGCCTAGTCTTGCGAGCTCTGTGCTGAAAAGGAAGAAATTCCCTTTCTGTCTGTATTGGGTACAAGGCCCATCACTCAGAAAGTGTAGAACAGATACATCTGGGTATGTGGCTTGTAGATAATTCAGCACCGGATTCATGTGTTCCCATATAGCTGGGGGGCTTTTGAGTTTGGAGGGTGACACTGTGCTAAAACAGATGTGCTCTTTTTCACCACCTATGTAGAAAACACCAGTGTGCAGAGTAGCTTGTTGGTGGGAGGAGCCAAAGTGGACAGCTTGGATCTCTGAGCTGTATTTGCATGTGTAGTTTTCAGAGAAGTCAATGTGGATCACTGCCTCCTCTTTTGACAGGTTCTTCTTCAACTCTCTGCAATAGGAGTACTGTTGATTTATGTTGAATGTGTGTGTCTTGTGAATTTATGGAGAAGAGTGTGAAATAACAAGACTGTCTTGTGTGTCCTCCATTGTTTTCTTCACTGTGATCTTGACAGTGGTTGGACCCTCCCTCGCATCTTCCCTTGCTTTCTCTGCTGTGGCCCACTGAGTGAATGCAACCTTTGCTGAGCCATCAAATCTGGAGAGCTGAACCGTCTTGTCTTTGCATTCCTCGCACTCATCATACATGCACATTTTCCTGGAGGTGTCACAGGTTATCATTTTAGTCAAACTCTCGAGATCTGAAGTATCTATGAGCCTCAAATTATGCAACTTCTCAATGACAAATCTGAGATTTTCATGGATCTTGCACTGACACGTGTTCCTGTCGGAGAGAGTGGGATGTCCAACCCAAAATGGGCGAAGCTTACAGAAAAGGGAGTATGATATGTTGTTTGTGTTTTCAGTAAGACATTTTTTGTGAAGATTTTTCATTGTGTCAGCCAGAAACCTTTTCTGCTTCTTCAGCTTTTTCTTGGTAATTGGTAAGTCGTTATCCGACTGTTGTCATCTCGAGTGAAGAAGGTTTTGACTTTGGACTTGAAAGCAGCAGTGAACCTGTTTGTGGGATTTCTGTTGGTGGAACAGAGGTCTTCACTCTGAACACCGCGAAGTCTTCTTTGAAAATCCAAGAGCATTTTCGGCAAAACCTTGCAGCCTGTACTTCTTCACAATCTTCCCTGCTGTTACCTTTGCTATTAGTTGTTTCTCTTTTTCTTTTCTTACTTTACAGTACTTATTATTTATGTCTTCATCAAGGCTTCATGATAGAGTAGTGTTTTTCTGATTTTGGAGCTTATTCTGCCCGTCTTAGTTAATTCATTTATTTTTGAACGAGGGGAGTCATTCTTATTTAAGCGCTTATATCTTTTTCTGTATTTGTCCGCACGTTTTCTTTACTTCTCTAGCGATTTCTTTAGTTTTTCAATTTCTTTGTGTAGTGTATCCTGTTCTTCCTGGAAATTCGCTTTCCTTCTTTATGTTGCCTGAAACAAAACAAAACACCATATTTAAAAACAATTACTCATCAATGATAGGCCTGCTTCTTATTCTCTACATGTATCCATTAATTTATAATCCTAACTGCACACAACCCTGACTTTGATGATCCTAACTGCTGCTTTGACTGTTGGACCGGATCTGGACTCAAAGGAGAGGTGTCCAGACTGTGCTTCATAGCCTCTGCTTTCTCTTTTCTCTTCTTGTTCTGCTTCCTCCACTTTTTACGCAGCTGACGCTTCCCTCGCTCACTTAGATCACTAATCTTCTTCTTTTTTCCTTGCTCTACATCCCGTCTCCATCTCTGACGCTCACTCTCTAGATATTTTTGCATCCTCTCAGTATCAGCATCCCGACGTGCACGGCATCGCCGTTGTCTCTCAGCAGCACTTAATGGAGCCATGTTGGAGACATATCTATCTGCAAATGTTATAAAATGTAACATTCTTCATTTAACACCGATAGTGTGTTAGTGAGTGAGTGACATTTGGTGAGTGAGTGAGAGATAGTGATTGATTGAGTGACAGTGATTGAGTGAGTGAGTGACAGTGAGTGAGTGAGTGAGTGACAGTGATTGAATGCAACCCGTTCTCATTCCAAACTCGTAAAATAAGTACGTTTGGGCAGTGTCCTTCAGCGTCTGATGCGACAAAAAAGGCACCCTTCGGCGTATTTGTGTAACGTACTGGGGAGAGCCGCAGTTGGATGAGATTTAGCAAGTGGTATGTAAGGGGAAATTGCTGCGCAAGGAGGTTGGTTGGGGTGGTGGGTGGGTAATGGTGGGTGGGTAAAACACCGGACTTTCACTCAGGAGACTCGGGTTCGCGCCCCGCGTGTGGCGTTTTGTTTCCCCATCTCCGGCGTGTGTTTCCCGGCTTTTGAGGCGTCCTTTCCCCGTTGTTTTTGTCCTAAACCCAACCTCCGTGAATCGGCCGTCTCCCGGCGTGTGAGGCGTCCTCCCCCGCTTGCTGGAGTCGCTTTATAGTGGCGACCAAGCACGTTTACATGAGACGCTAAAG
Organism: Perca fluviatilis; assembly: GCF_010015445.1. NCBI lineage: Eukaryota > Metazoa > Chordata > Actinopteri > Perciformes > Percidae > Perca > Perca fluviatilis. Next base: position 4,926,078 of record NC_053129.1, on the reverse strand, counting down.
GAGACTTTTAACGTCAAATAAGAACGAGAAAGGCTCCTGACCGAACGTCCTTATTTTACGAGTTGGGTGTGAGAATGTGTTGTTGAATGAGTGAGTGACAGTGATTGAGTGAGTGTAAGACATAGTGAGTAATAAGTGTTTGAATGATATAGTGAGTGAGTGAATGAACAAAACAGGGTTAAGTTAACAGAAAAAAAATGATTAGGCTATATTAAAATCCTTGATATCACACATCATCACATTCAAATGGGAAGCAGAACCACCCCGTCACATCCCTTACCACCACGTCACAATAAAACGTGACGGGGTGGTATGTGACGGGGTGGTAAATTTCAGCCCAAAATGGCCGCAGATCTGTGGTCAAGTTCCTCATCTAGCATACATGCATTCTATCTGAAATATATATATTTTTGCATTAATAATGTAAAATAAAAAATACAAATCAGTTTTCCCTAACTATTTAGCATGACGGGGTGGTTGGTTTAAGCTTGACAGAACCTGCCTAACAAGATAAATCTGCAAATTAAGAATGTAGAGGAATGTCAGAACTTGCCTGCTTTTGTTCTTGGCGGCAAAGAAAGCTGCAATGATGTCACTTCCGCTCTCTGATGTCATTTAAAGCAACAGTACGTAATTTTTAGATAAAACAAGTTAGTGTGAAGGGGTGGTAAGTCAAATGAGGGACGCACACAAATAACAAAATATTTACAAAAAATAAGGTTTATTTTGAATAAAATATATCTTATGTGAAAAGGGACACTCACATAATCCTGAAAATAATAAATGTTTTTAAAAAATACATAACTTATTTGGTGATATTTTAGATGCAAATGTCATGTTGATCAACACGGACATGTGAAATTGGCTATGAACTAAAACAATATTATTAAAATAGTATGTTATTCTTTAAAAAATATATTTTTATCATATCATGTTAACAATGTATACATTTAAGCTTTGTAAACACATTTTGGGACATGTTTGTGCCTTATGCATCTCATCAAATGTTGCGGACCCAAAGGGCACCCGTTTCGTAGAATGACTCAGGTACTTCTGGTCACTTCTTGATGATATCCTGTGGTATCCATTTGAGGACATCTTGGAACACATTGATCCTCCTAATCCGGTGACTTCTAGGCACACGGAAATACAGAAGGAAGTGCGGGCTAGGCTCTCTCAGTGAAAATGGTGAACAAACTGTAGGCTTACCTATAGGTTATCAATGTTAAGATGTTTGCTCAATGTTCAAACAGACAATCCTGCCATTACTATGGATATTTTTATGAAATCAATGAAATGTTGTTCATCTAGATTGTTTTAGATTTTAAAGCTATGTTGACAGTAGGTTTAAACATTTTTTTTAAAATGGCAACATGTGAATGATCTCACACAAAAAAGAGAAAACAAATGACACGTGATGCTTTTCACTCAACCCTGTTACATGATTTTCAACCCTGTTGCGGTGCATTCATTCCTGTTATGAGATTTGTTTTTTGTTTTTTACATTTTTGTATTAAATACACAAAATATAACATCAATAGTTTTTGTATTGTGTGTATTAAATCAGGGTAAATACGTCTATTTAAATTTTGTCAGGAATTATGCAGCATTCTTGCACATTTCTAGCAGAAATGTGGAGTTAGATTAGAAATTTCTTCATCATAAGCTGGAAAGGATGGTGCTTGTGAGTTTTTCTTGATTTTCTCTTTAATTTCAATATGCCATTATTTACAAGGGACATCTAAACTGTGAGATTATGCCAGAAGCTAATCTCAAGCTTATTGGAAAAAATGAATAGTTGAATAACAAAATGACTGTGATGGGGTTGAATTAAATTGGGACTTGTTTGAGAAAATAATGCAGACTAATAACTTAATGCTCTACGTTAAGATGGGAAAAGGTATTTTCTATCAAGTACACACATTACTTTGTTTATCAAATTAAAAAAAAGCTTAACATTTTAATATTCATTGTTTCATCCGCCTCAATCACAAATGGCACCGAATCTGTAGAATGACCCATATGCTAATGGTGGGGTATGCTTTGGCAGGTTAATGCAGTGGAAGTTTCCTTCCAAACCCATCAAGTCAATCAGCTGATACACAAGTCTGGCTCATAGGTCTGGCTACTTGGCTGCCCTGATCAGGGAGCGTCGGACTGGGGGAGTACCCAGGGCCCAATGAGGAAGGCCCAAAAAGATGCTAGAATGAATAGAGAGCCGAAGTCACGCCCTTCTACTTCTACTACTTAATTCGGAAAAAAATATGAACGAGCGTCAATGGAGAGATAATAATCTTTTTTTTTGATCCCGTTTGAATTGAGCCATGGATTACAAATATAATGTTCGTCAATTTAAAACATTATTTTTCAACCGAAGAAAGTCTCCGTTTATTGTTAAACTGTTGAAGTATAAGACTGTGAAAATACGTAATTAGAAAGACTACACACTTCAATGTTTCATGGATGACGTCTCGCTGAAGCTACGATGTCTCTGTGTATCGTACCGGGGATGTAACGTTACTAAATTAAGCAGCGGATCTTGCTTGTTCTTTTGCATAAATGCTGAAAACACTTCACTGGATAAAACACAGCCGTTAAGATAACGTTACATGTGTTGTTAAACAGTGCTAAGCTAACTAGCTAGCGAGCAAGCCGAGCATCAAGCTAGGTGAGGTAGATTGTTTGATAGAGAGATGTAGTTCACTGAGCGGTTACACACAAAACTAAGTGGTCATGTGACAAACCTACAGCTAACTGAGACTTTCTTTGGTTGAAAAATTATCTTTTAAATTGACGAACATCCATGGGTCAATTCAAACGGGATCAAAAAATAATTAGCTTCTCCCCGTTCACTACCGTTCATATTTTTTCTGAGTTAAGGTCCCATGAGGTCCACCGGAAGGGGCGTGAATTCGGCTCTCTATAGAGCTCAACAGTCCCGCCCACAGCGGGTTGCGGAAGTAAAAATACAATGCAATTTCTCCATTGACAAATTGGAGTATAAGCCATAAAATGGTAACCGTCGACGTGACTAAGCGATTCTAAATGCTCACATAGACGGCAAAAATCATGGGGCACCAACCTTGTTTTGAGATAAACGTCTTTTATTCGCGATGTCTTGGATAAGTACTTCATTACCCACAATCCTGAACAATCCCACAGTGATGCCTCTGATTGGTGGAACCAGGGCTCTCAAGTGTCACGCATTGAGCGTGACAGTCACTCATTTCGGTCTTTTGTCACGCACTCCCGCCACACATTGTACTTCTCACGCGTAAAAATTATTTATAATAAATTCAATATGCCGCAGCGCCCAAAATTTCTTATGCTTGTGCGCTGGTGTGTGCGTCGAGCCACATGTGTGTGTGGGGGGAGTGTGTGGTAGAGGGAGAAGTGAGAGAGTGACGGCGATTATCTTTGGAGCAAGTAGCGACTCTAGAGTCATAGTGAGAGAAACAAAGTGTCTCCTCCTGTTCTTTCTGACCACGGCGGGAAATCTGTAGCAGGAGAAGTTAACCCTCTCCTTGATTTCATGTTGTTTATGGAGAAATAGAACCAGGAAACGAGTCAGGGGAAATGCAACGCTACCAAGCCCATAGACCGTGACCAAGCCACGGTAGCTTACATTTTTTATGTCTAAATCGAGCCTGCCACTTATCAGCCAAACAAAAAAAAGAAAGGGGCTACACAATAGCCAATCAGAAAATAGCACTATTTTATCTGGGTAAGATTTAATGCAGCAACCAATGAAAAAAAAGCAAAGCATACAGACACTTCCCTAAACATTTGCTCATTCAGAGACCAGAGACCCAAACGGGGCTCTGTGTCTGTCAGAAGGTCTGAGATCTACCGTATCAGCAGAGCAATCACGTAATGCACAGCAGACTATGGTGCAGGTAGATTATTTTCTGAAATATATTGACTATTATAACTTTATTTTTCTCAAAGTATCACGACTCCTCCAAAAGTCAGATAAAAGAGATATTTTGAATGTGCACAAAGTTTTGAACATGAGCAGAAATCTTGCTCTAACAAATCATATTACAGTCCAGGGGTTTATTAATTCATTAAAATAAATTAATGTATCATTGACGTGAATAATTGTCATATGCACATTTAAGGAGGTTACTTCCTCAACAAAAGATGCAAAAGGGAAGAGTAAATGATGCTAGGCTACATGTGTGCTGACTCAGATATAATTAGAAAAGTCGATCTACAGGAGAATAAATAGATGAAAGCAATACGAAAATTGATGGCTTATTGCAAATTTGGTAAGACTGTGTGTCGGAGTTCAGCTGCCGGTGCTGCCTGTGTTGCTGCCTCACTGCCCGGCCTGCCTTCCTCCACTGACCCCGGCCTGCAGCTCCCCTCTTCCTGCTAGCTAAATGGCCCGTGTGTGAGAGTGATAGCGCGGTCAGCGAGCTTGTTACACCAGCAATCTCTTACAACAGTTCCAGTTAATCTAGGCTGGCTGTCAGCTGCCGGCATAACTAGAGTAGCTATATTTACTAGGGATGTGACGAGACGCTTACTCCACGAGACAAGACACATCACGAGATTGGGTTCACGAGAACGAGACGAGACGAGATTTAAAAAAAATTTAAAGAAATCCTCAATGATGAAATATATGAATGGAAAATTATTTTTTTATTCAACTGAAAAAAATCACAAAATGCAAAACAATTTAGGTGCATTTTGAAATCAACTATTAATGATTAATGTTATTTAACTTTTTTTTTTACTATTTTAATGAATTATATGCAGTAAAGGACGTGCAAACACTGCAAAATGTTTTGTATAAACTCTACCAACTGGCTTCTGCCCTGTACAATTTCACATGAGAAATCTAACTCCTTTCCACAAATCGAACATAAAAAATAAATGTGTGGAGGAGTCGCCGAAATCCGACATTTTCCACCACAGAAAATTGCCTCATATCAGCTGCAATGAAAACGCCTATGTCCCTCGTTATTGCCGTGGCTCTTGCACTTAGCGGTGGCAGAGATGCAAAGGCTTTTAGAGTTGTTTGCCCTTTTAATGTTTTCGTCGCGGGTGCAGTAGTTAGTAGAGAGCTGTGGTGGTGCTGTAAGGGTTTTTGCATAGTACTCGTGTTAGCCGCGGTATACGGCATTTTTTTCTTACAATGTTTACATATTGTGTTCGTCTTGTCTGTCACTCTTTCGCGCCTTTATTATTTCCGCGCAGGAAAACCAAAATGTTGCCACACAAATGATTTAAAAGTGGCAGGGGGATCTTCAATAGTAATTTCAGCGCTCCACATCCGCTGACATCACATCGCCTCACGAGACAACTTTTCACCTGACGAGAAATCTCGTCACGTTTTAATCTCGCGAGATCTCGTAAAAACGAGATCTCGTCACACCCTTAATATTTACAGTTTGAATTTTTTCACGCCACTTATACAACATATCTCTAAAGGTCTTAAAGCTAACAACGGTGTCTGATTTCAAGTTAATGAATTTTTGTGAAGATTAGGGGTTTCGTTATCTATGACTGTCCCTTCATGCTAGCTATGTGTAGCTACAAATAACGGATAGTTAGCTTCATTTTCGGCATAAATAAAGTATATTTACAGTTTGAATTTCATCACGCCACTTACACAACATCTCCCTAAATGTCTTATAAAGCTAACAACGGTGTCCGATTTCAAGTTAATGACTTTTTGTGAACAGTGGGGTTTCGGTAGCTATGACTGTCCCTTCAATCCTAGCTATGTGTAGCTAGCTACAAATCGCGGATAGTTAGCTTCATTTTCAGCGCTAATTTGTTTATATTTACAGTTTGAATTTTCGTCCAGCCACTTATACAACATCTCCCTAAATGCCTTATAAAGCTAACAACGGTGTCCGATTTCAAATTAATGAATTTTTGTGAACAGTGGGGGTTTCGTTAGCTATGACTGTCCCTTCAATCCTAGCTATGTGTAGCTAGCTGTACAAATCACGGATAGTTAGCTTCATTTTCCGCAAAATTTGTGTATATTTACAGTTTGAATTTCGGTCACGCCACTTATACAACATCTCCCTAAAGGTCTTATAAAGCTAGCAACGGTGTCCGATTTCAAGTTAATGAATATTTGTGAATTTCAGAGGAATTCTAAGAGGAGCTAGCTCTCATTGATAGAGCTACATCCAGCCGCAGGCTCTATCAATGAGACTCAGGGATAAGCGGCGTTTATTTCCCCAATCGTTTGTTTAAATAACTCAACACATTATAATTACACACATTAAAAGATTAACTGAAACCTGTGGTAACAGATTGCTGGCGTAACAAGCTCGCTGACCATGCTCTCACTCACACACACCGGGCATTTAGCTAGCAGGAAGAGGGGAGCTGCAGGTCCTGGAGCTCTGTCAGAGCACCGGCGTTTAGTAGTCCATTATCCAAAAACCGGTGACTTTGCGCGGGTATGGAGTGCCAGGCTGCCAGTCGTGACGGAGCTCCAAGTTCCTCAGAGCAGGCCGGGGTGTGTGAAGGAAGGCAGGTCGGGCGGCGAGGCAGCACCGGCAGCTGAATTCCGACACACAGTCGGACAAAATTTGCAATTAGCCATCCATTTTCATAAAGTGGCCCATATTTGAGCCTTACATAGTTGATTTCTCGCATAAAAAAGTTTCAGAAGTGAATTTTGTAATGGAATAGCAGAGATCTGCGCGACCTAGATTCGGAAGACTACCTGATCTCAGGTCAGTTGTGTAGCCTATGTAAATGTAGGGGCGTGACCGTTCTCTTAATACACCCATGGGCTGACAAAGGTTCCGGTTTTTGGGAGGTTGACGTCAACTTCCAGCTTTGTTGGGATTCGCCCGTTTTCAGCGGCAGTTTCAAAATATGAGATTTTCATAGTAAAGGGGTGTCAATGGGACTTTGAGCTTCTATGTATGTCCTATTTACCCACCGAACTGTCGTTATTCAACTATGACAGGGTAAAATCGGTTTTGCATTCTATCACCCCTTTAAGTTAATGTAAGTAACTGGCAAACAATGCTTACTACTTTTTAAAGAGCACACGTTTATAACAAATTTACACATACTGCCTGTTTATGCCGTTTGTATGCTGTTACTGTCATTCTCTACAGTATGATGTTCTTTGTTGTTACTGTCTGTCTGTTCAATTGTCCGTGTTTCTCTCTGTTGACACTGTTCATTGACTGTCTGGTTCTCCATCTTTTCATCTGTTTTAACTCTCTATTTCTGCAATTTAAATATGTGTTTATGGCTGTGATATACTTCAGGGTTTTTCCTTGCTCAGAATTGGCCTTTGGGGGTTTTATTCAATTTATTGAATTATTCAATTCAATTTTATTCAATTTATGAATTTATGAATTTGTAAAAATGTCTATATTTATGGCAAGGAAATCACAAAATTCTGGTGGCAGGTAACAATTCAAAATACAAAATATAATGGAATATTATTATATTCAGTAGTGCAGTAAGGGGGGTTTCACATCTGGGACATGGGCCGGATACGACTACACTTGACCCCAAAGTCCAGTTGTTTAAAATAGCATGAACACGGTCACTTTTTTCCCCCCAAGGAGCACATTTTGCTCCCAAGTTGAAAAATATAGGATTGACTTACAGAGGCTACTGCTTTTACTGCGAAATTGTACAATAACACAATCATGTTATGGATACAAAACGTTTTGAAGTGTAATGTTTTCTACATTCTATTGATCAAAAATGATCAGTGATGTTGAATATAGCCCACAGTGTAAAGGACCACCACAGTTTACGCATGCTTGTGAACCGCGAATTAATTGCAGAGTTTAACCTACATAGTGTAAAACGTGACACTACGTGAATGGGGCACAGCAGAAAGACAGAGCAGAACTACACCGCTTGTTCAGGGTTTTCATGTGTACTCCTATAGGCCTACACTTCACATCAGGTGTTAAAACCAACTGTACAACGAGACGTTCTCAATGTTATACTGATGCCGTCAGACGGCCGCGTGGACAGACAGCAGTCGGAGCTCCGGCGAAGCTCTGCGCCCGTCAGCAGCGGCTTCTCGCGGCTGCAGCCGGTCCCCCAGAGCAGCATGATCACCGGGAGGGTCCGGTACAGCCTGAACCCTGCAAACGGAGATCCCGTTTGAAGGTGATATGTGCTTGATTTTGACTGAACCGAACCATCCAGAGGTTACTCAAATGTCCCAATTTGAGTAACCTCTGGATGGTTCGGTCGGCCCATCTCGGTACCAGGCTGGCCGTTGCCGACTGGCCAAATGCTTAATATTTATTATTATTATTAATATAATAATAATAATTATTATAACCATAGTGAAATCGTGCAAGCGATAAAAACCCATCCTGTGCGCTGTCAGCCTGTAAAGACAATTTATTTGTATATTAAAAAAATTAAATCTTACCGGCCCACATTTAAAAAAATGGTCCGGCCCCTCTGGCATTTGCCAGAATTGCCAGATGGCCAATCCGCCCCTGTCATGTACCATCTGGTTAGCCTAAGGCACGGTCTAAAACTCTTCATGTACGGATACGTCAATTGGAGAAATGAATGGGAAATTTACTTCCGGAACGCAAGGTCTCTCAGAGGAGGGGCGGGACTGTTGAGTTCGTTAGCTGTGGATGCAGGGAGGGGCCAATAGAAAATGCCTTTCTACAGGGCCCGGAATTTTATGGTGCGTTCTTTTTGTCCACCGAAGTCGATCTACGAGTCGTTTTCCGGAGTTACGAACTGGAAGTTGCAAAAAGAATGCCCCCGAGGTCGTATATACGACTCGTCAAGTCGTCTGAACTCAGACAACCCCGAGTTCACTTTCAAAGATGGCTACTTCGTACATCACACGTAATAAACATTGTGGTTTTCTACAATTTTAAGCACTTTTGTCTTTGTTGTAACCAAACGAAGAAGTCGTACACATGGCACTGTATACTGCTACCTATAGGCATGTCGTTACAGTCTTATTATGAGTTAAATACCGCCTAATTAGTTATTTTGTAGCTTGTGCAGCTGAAATTGGCTAGAGACGCTTGGTTGCTATATGACAACAATTGCCGAGTCTTGAGCAGAAAGCAGAGCAGTAGCCAAGGGGGTAAGCTTCACTTCAGAACACGAACCTCCTATGGCGCCATTTTGTTGCTACCTGGACATCACCTCCCGTTAGCATTCCACTGACTAGCATTCATTTTGACGCCACTTGACAGCGAATAACTTTACATCTGAAGCGTTTAAAGACTCTATTTGTCCATTGTTTAGTTCTAAAGAAACACGACAATGTATAAAAGGCTCCATTACCTTGTACCTCACGTTATGGCTCCGTAGCAAATGTTTTTGTAAAAATAGGCTAACGATTGTGTCACATAGTAGAGGAATTACAGTATAGTACAGGATAAGCTTGCAGGCAGTTTCGACTTACATGAGCTGTTTAGGATTAATTACTAATGTTAACTAGCATTTTAGTTAGCAATAATTAGCCTGTGCCCATGTTATCTCCTTACATATACCTACACTCTCCTTCTCTGTAAGATTGGGAATGATTGATTTCTCTTGGCACAGCTACCAGAAGACTTACAACTTTCAGACACGTTGCTCACGTCACATTTACGCTGTCTCTCTCAGTTGGAGGCTGCGCAGTAAAGCTAGTGATCACCGGAAAAGTGCTTCTAATAGCCTTCACTGGTCTCCGTCCAGAGCAACGGGATCTATTGGTCAGTTCTATACTGTCTATGGCAGTAGCCTACCCATGGATGTATTAAGAGAACTGGATACAGTGTTCAGGTGAAGCCTCGTACGTTCCAATGAGAGTGCTCAAAAGCGCATTAAGACAACATGGAGCTCGGCTTTTCCGCATTCTTGGCCCATGACGTCACGCAGGACACACGCACTAGCAACAATTTGTTTGTGTTGTCGTAGCAACCGGTAGCAACATGCTCGTTCATGAGCTTATCTCTCGTGGCTCTTACAAGTGGCTCTTACAACTCATGAACTCGCCGTTTTCATTGTCTAAAATATTCACTAACGTTAAACATTGTGTTTTCTTTGTTCCCGATCGTTTACACGCTTAGCTAAATAAACGATAGATGTATTTAGCTAGAAAACCAAGGAGATGTAATCATTATGCCGTGCTACTAGCTAGCTAGCTACTAGCTAGCGCTAGCAGTTAGCCTGCTGTTTCGTGTTAGTTTTCGTGAACAGAGCTCATCCATGGCTTCATCTCTCATCCACGTTACAAGCTTTACAGCATACAGCCCTCGGGTGTATCATAAGAGAGAACCAAGGCCATGTAATCACTGTCTGTAGTAACGTTATGTAGGCATGATCTTAATACAGCCATGCTAGCTATCCCTGATGTTAGCAACTAGCTAGCTAGCCGATAGCCCCGCCAGTTTGGGAAACGCTAATGACGTTACATCCACGTAACAGGCTTTACAACATACATACATCCCTCAGATGTATCATAACTTCATAAGATAATACCATGGACGTATTAATAGAACACATGGTGAATTACAACCATTAGCTATATCCATTATTACAGCTAGCTACATGAGCTCGGGAGAACAGTCATGTGAGCGGACATGCGCAGTCCCGTGGGTCTGCTCGCGTCCATTATGCGCATTCATCATTTCAAATTTAATAATTCTGGATTCGCTTCTAGTGAATGTTAAAAATGTTAAAAACGTAACCTTTTAAAAAAGGACCCTTTCAGTGTTCGGGCTGGTAGGTTGATATACCCCGAAACAAATTATCCGCTGAAATATAGACGTTTCTTTCGCCATGTAATGTCTATGTGAAAAGTCTTTCTGGGCCATGGGGTGCAGTACCACCAGTGTTCGAACTATACCGTGGCCTTCGGGGGAGCCCACTTTTTTTCCATGCGGGGTCGTGCGCTTGCGATATACTATTATACTTTATCGACAGGAGTAGATAGGTCAAATAGCAAACAGCCAGCCACAAATAGTCTATAAAGAAAGCATCAGGCTGTCTTTGAGCTTTCACATGAACAACGGTTAAAGTTACTCAGGCTACTGAAGAATACCAGAATTCCTCCGTTCAATTAGACCTTGTAGCCACACCCCGCTTCCATCCTTAACAAACAGTGAATTAGTCGGCTATTAACGTCATCGCTACACAATTTCTTAGTAAAACCAAAATTAATTAAACTGCCTTGTTTTCTTTTGCCATGGCTATATGATGCTTACTGCAGAATGGATTTCAAGGATTTTGCGCGCGTCAGATGTACGCTCCAACGTTTATTTTTTCTACGAATCTTTGAGTTAACATCTTATTATATACTGTCTATGGTTAACATGAGTTGAATTTACACCGCAGCGCCGCCACGCCTTGATGCTCATAACAAGAATAGCATGTATAGTTATCTTTATTGAAGTGAATTAGGTTCAAATCGCCGACATGAATGAATGATATTTTTGCAGTTTTACACATAATAATCCACGATGATCACATTACAAAAAACTGAAATTGCACGTCAAAATGACACATTGTCAATATTTTTAGAGACCCCCCAAAATTTCACAAATCACGTTTTCAGGGGAGCCCATGTCTTATTAAGGGGAGCCGAGCTCCCCTTAGCTCCCCCGTAGTTCGCACCCTGAGTACCACCGTTATCCGCTAAGCCCATGGTGACTTAGCGCTCCTCCTGGGGGCTTGAGCCTACCGCGGTTATTCTTTTTTCGACACGGATGTGACGTCACACTCGAGCTACTAGTCGCGATTACAAGACAAAAAGAACGCACCATTATGCTATGCCCCTGGCCCTTGTACAGACCTGTACTGTACTACATTAACGTTAGGCCTACTTGGAAAAGAAATTGTGGTCATGAAGTTAATAATTATTTATCAACAAACATTACCTAACGGCAGGTCGTGTATTTAAATTAAAATGTCAGTTGTAGGCTATTTACTATATTGTCGAGTCATTGACGTGCTGACGAGTAATAATCACAACATTTCCGACATCACTTGAAGGCGGCAGCAGCAGCAGCAGCAGCAGCAGCAGCTTGATTTATGGTTCTAACGACAGCCTCGGCAGGAGAAGAGACGAACAGCAGCCACTGAGCGCTGACGGGATACTCGTTCCGCGAATTAATGCACGCGGGCATCATAAGTTTATTTTTTATGTTTGCCCATCATGATGTGAAGAGAGCTGAGAAAACGCTGCAGCTTTGTGCAACAGGAGCGCAAAACTCACATCACACCTATTTTTGATTCTTACTTATAACATGCGGGATGAGAGAGGGCTTCGTGACGAAACCTCAATGGTAAGTTCACTACACTTAGAGCTGGGGGTTTCTGTGAATGGATAGAGGATGTGTTTGTGTTGCTACAGGTGCCCCAGCTCATCTGCTGCACTAATATATATATATAAAACAACAACAAAAAAACAAGCCTGATACTGTCAGTACCCCCAGCAGTTTCCCCTCATTGACTCGGTGTTTTGTTCTGTGGATGCCACAGCCATAACCAGGTGATATTATCTGAAATCGTGTCTTATTGTAATGAAACCGGAGTTACCAAAAAAAAAACAGCATAAAGTACCATATATAATATATCATAATTTCACTAAAAGCCTAACCTATCCATGTAGCCTAACAGTAACAAAGTATTTTTGGGGGATTAGTCAGTTGATGATCATTTTATGACTGATTTAATTCAGAGTGACATACTATGCATGGGTACAGCTTGAATAGCTTTGGGTTTCTGGACTGTTTGTGAGACTGAATGAGCAATAAGGCGACACGTTTGCCATGGGCATTATTAAACAATACACTAATATAGTGCTGAAACAAATTAGTCAATATAATCAGTGAAACAAGCAACAGAAAACTTAACAGCTACCGTTTTAATTGCGTGGGTTATTCATTAACCTAACCTTATCTTGTTGGAGCTTCTGTGATGTGAGGATTTGCGTCTTTTCTGTGTTTCACATCATTGTAAATTAAATATATTGGGTCTCAGACTAAACTTGTTTAAACAAAACAAGCATTTTTAATATGTCAATTTTGACACAATTATTAGCGTTATCTGACATTTTAGAGCCAAAACCATTCATTTTAAAATTCATATGACAGATGAACCAATAATGAGAAGAATCGTTAGTTGCAGCCAGGGCTGTAGTCAGAAAATAATTTAAATACATTGAGTGTAAGGACTTGAATCAAGCCAATCAAATACTCACCATTTGTCATTTTCAATTGTAGAATGTCAGGTCCAAAATTCCTATATTTCTACATCTGACATTTCTGATGCATGCTCCATCAAATGAATAGCTGTTAACCAGTATGTAGGAAGATGTTGTGCAGCACTGATTAACCATAACCAGTTACAGCAGTAATGTGTCAGTTTGGAAGTATTCTGAGTTGTGTTTAGCTGAGTTGGCCCTGTCTGTCTGTCTGCCTGTCTGTCTGTTTGCCTGTGTGTGTGTTTTAAGGATCATGTCAGACTGAGGTCAGAAAGGTAAAAAGCTAAATGGTCATTCTCATGATGTGGTAGATTTAGTAGTGATGCATGAATTGATTCAAGTGGAAAGTGGGTGTACTGAGTCACTTGGCGTGTGTGTGTGTGTGTGTGTGTGTGTGTGTGTGTGTGTGTGTGTGTATGTGTGTGTGTGTGTGTGATTAAAAAAAGAGAGAATGAGTAGGTAGATGAGGCTGTATATTTTTTTTTCATTCCTTACTAATTATTTAACCAGTCAAGTCAATGAAACTATCAGTTGAGTTGTTTTCAGTTATCAGTGTGCATGGGATACTATCCTACTGAAAAAAACGCTGACAGCATCAGTCTTTTCAGCAAGTGCCTTCAAACTACAGCTGTTTATGTTCAAATGACAAAGGCCTCTAGTTTTTATAGTAACATTAGACAATTGAACTGATGAAACACATAGTGCTGAATTATGTTTATTGAACCTTTATTTTAGTCCTGGTCAAGACGACGGCATGAAAAAGTTTCACAAAACAACAAACACATTTGGAACAAAACAACAAACAGCATTCACAAAAATCACATAAAAGAATTATTAATTTACATCAAGCGATGAATTAGCAGTAACAGGACATACGTGCCTATTCACCTACATGCAGTTTGGACAAACATCAGTCTTTACACCCTACCAGTGCGCAAATGGTTGCACTTTCTTTTTTTCCATTTATAGGAAATGCGTAGCCTGACCAGCCAGACCCTCATCAAGATGTAGGGTCTGGAAACTCACCATTGGCAGGGCTCAATCCGAGGGGCGGGATAAACGGTTTTCTTTCAAATTCCCTCTGCACGCAACAGGATAGCACTACAACCAACCAGAGCAATGCCAGTTGATTGATTAAACTTTTGCCGTAACCGGTCGGCAAAATTCCGAACACGTCTTCCTTTTTTAAGAATGACTTCAGTGCTGTTCTTTGTTCTTTTCTCAAAGAACTCCAAGTCTTCCAGAGTCGTGGCCAAAGCCAATTCGAAAGACCGCTGTTCGCAAGCAGCAGCAGCCATCTTCTTTGTTTTCAAGTAGCAGGGAATTCACGCTGAACTGTTGTCACTCCCCGATGTGAGTCGAGTGCAGGTTGTGAGTCGCGCATGCTCAGATTTAAACGGTTTACGGCATAACGTGTCATATCCGATATTAGCCGAGTCAGACCGGCAGTCGAGTGCAGATGTGAGTTGGGCATGCTCAGATTTAAATGGTTTACTGCATAACGTGTCTTACTGAAATTTGTGAAATCCATAAAATAATAAACATTTCTCTTTACATACAATAACAGAAGATGGTAATAATTTCAAAAACGTTGTAGCTATCTATGATTGTTTGATTGCTAACGTTAGCTCAAAATGCCATTCAAGTGACAGCCTTTGTTGTGTTTGATTGCTAACTTGTAGCTAGCAGTCATTTCAAAAACGTTGTAGCTATCTATGATTGTTAGATTGCTAATGTTAGCTCAAAACGCCATTCAAGTGACAGCCTTTGTTGTGTTTGATTGCTAACTTGTATCCAGCAGCAGCAGTCATTTCAAAAGCGTTTTAGCTATCTATGATTGTTTGATTGCTAACGTTAGCTCATAGACTGTGCATTAGCTCAAAAAAACGTTAGCATTTTGGAGGCTACTTGTCGCAAAGTGACGCATGCACGACTCACATCGGCACTCGACTCACATCGGGCAGTGACACCGTCGCAAAACTGCCGTCATTATGTTAAGCCCACCCACCGACTCTATACACGATGTGATTGGCCTGACTAGAGTTTGGTTTTTCCAGCTCGCGAGCCAACGGAGAGTTGCTAGACGACCCTGGCTGCAAATTATATTTGCTGCCGCTAGGGTGCATCTAGATTTCTAGGCTAGGAAATGCGTGCATCATATAAGAAAATAAAACAAAAACAAATAAAGTAATCCTTTTAAATCCCATTTTCAGTTATTTATGTACAAAGATACAAGAGAAAAAAAATATGGACCCAAGTTGGTAAGCTTGCTAGCGACTTTGTTTATTAACGTTGTTAAGTATTTGTCAGCTTGGTAATGTTACCAGTTAGCTAACGTCAGCCTGATTAATGCAGCTAACCAGTCATGAGCCGGCATATGTTACATACGAGGCAAAACTCCTCAACAGCTCAAACATGTCACAGACGTTACCACTTAACGTTACTGACCTACTCCTCTTCATCCCCTATGATACAGAAGGCTGCAAAGTGATCTCTCCAACGCATTTATTCCTTGGCAACATGCATGCGCATCTCCCTGTGACAGGTGCATCTTGTCTAGCAGCCCAAAAAGGGCCATCTTCTTTGTTGGTAACTTGGTCTTTGTTTGTGGTGTTCACCTGTAGTCTCTAATCTTTTCAATAAATTTAAATAAAAAGGTTGATGATTGATCATATAATCATTTTCAAAACATTCAAAACTGTGACTGTGTTATTTCTGTTTCAAAAGGCAGCAATAAATAACACATTAAAATCTAGAGTGTTCATGTAATTTCATACATTAGCAGTGACATTTTTTATTTATTTTTTAAGATTATTTTAGGCCTTTTTATTTATAGGACAGCTGAAGACATGAAAGGGGAGAGATAGGGGCAATGACATGCAGCAAAGGGCCACAGGTTGGAATCGAACCCGCAGCTGCTGCGTCGAGGAGTAAACCTCTATATATGGGCGCACACTCTACTAAGTGAAGTACCCAAGCGCCCTCAGTGAGATTAATTAACGCATAATAATCGTGATAATCGTGAAACCGTGATTTTTCATACTACCAACAAAATCTATAATCGTTGAATCCCTAGCGTGTAGATGATGTAGTATTGAGAGCGACAACAGTAGTGAGTAGTTTTAAAACCCAAAATGTTGTGTGGGGAGGTTGGTTGGGGTGGTAGATGGGTCTGTCAAGACATGATGTGAGTCCCTTACACGGTGTGAGTCGCGCGTGTGCAAAACGGCCGCCATCTTTGACAGTGAGCTACGACAACACGAAAACTTTCATGTGCTCACACAAAACCTTTTCGTGTGCGCACATTAAAGTTTCACGTGAGCACATGAAAGTTTCGTGTGAGCACGCAAAACTTGTGTGGGCACATGAAAGCCGTAGCCTGGGCCATACTGGAGACAACTAGAGAATGACCACAGTACAGTTAATGAGCTGCACAATATTTTAATCTAGGTCTTCATTATGAGGACATTGCTGCTTTACTTGCAAGTCGTCACCATTATATTGTTTTGATACGACATTTATAACGGATTATAAAGTCTTGTTATCTGTTCCGGGGACAGCGATTTGGATCGGGCAATTACTTTAATTTATGAACAGTTAAAAACATCTGGCCAACTCACGGATATAGGTGGATGTATACAAAATGCAAGGAGAATGGATTAAACAAAGGAAAGAGAATGTTCGATTAATTATGTGAAAAAGCTTAACGTGGTTTAATGTACCTAAACAACGATCACTGATCCCCAAATTTCTCTCTTACATTGCTCCTCATAACCACTGAAAACTGTCAAAAAATCTAACCCAAAATCCTATTATTATGGACGTTATCTGACATTAAGTGTTTCTGCTTCACATTTTCAGCTGCAGCGGAGCGGCTGTGGGTTGACTGCCAACGGTTCTCATGGGCTTTATAAGTCCTAAGGTGAAAAAGCTTAATGTGGTTTAATGTACCTAAATAACGATCAGTGATCACCAAATTTCTGGTTAGATTTTTTGATAGTTTTCAGTGGTTATGAGGAGCAATATGAGAGAGAAATTTGGTGATCGTTGTTTATGTAGCATTAAAACACGTTAAGCTTTTTCACATTATCGTTTTAGAATGTCCCTGTTGAACTCAGAATGAGGAGACGGCTCCGTTGCTGAAACTACTTTAAGGCCTAATTATCTTTGGCACTTAGACTCTTATGACAAATTGAAGCCTTTTTGGCATCTATATAAACTCATCTTTAGCCGCCATCATTTCTAACCGGAGTTCTTTGCTGCAGTGCTTGCGGCTCTGCTGTTCATAACAGCGCAAAATGGGTTTCAAAGCGGCGCACATGAAAACAAATCTAAGGTTTAGTTTCATGAGCTCACACAAAACTTTCATGTGCGCACATGAAAAGGTTTTGCGTGCGCACATGAAGGTTTCACGTGAGCACATGAAAGTTTCGTGTGAGCACATGAAACTAAACTTTAGATGTTTGTTCCTCTGGAGTGTTTAAATCCAAACTATTCAAATGCTGAAATTACTATTCGAATGTGATTTTTTTTTTTTATAAATATGTTGGCTAAGGTTAGCTAATCTCCCTCTTCTCGCCTTGACCTACCTGCATGTGTGATTCATGTCACGCCATATGAACAATAACAGCGGCAGTGAGAAACACAAGGCATTGTGAGGTCTAAGACAAAGTTTTTTTCTAAACTTAATTTGTCGTTTCGGTGCCTAACCTTAACTGTCGTAGCCGAATGACACTGACTTTTTCTGGTCTAAACTCAACTGCCACAGCCCCTGAAAGGACCGTTGTCTGGCGTTACCAGCCTCACAGTCACCTATTGGTGGCTGAACACAACTACCAACTGCCGCTTGTACCACAGAGCTCTGTCACCGGCGTTGCGGAGCTCTGTAGCGGCTTAAAACAACAACTAACTGCCCATAAAAAATAATAGGAAAATAAAATATATATTGGCCTATATTTCTATATATTTTGCATTTCGTATCACGCTAGTCGGTAACTATGGTTTGTCCAAGTGGTGTTGCCGTAGCTAGCTGTCAAAAATGGTGGCCGTTCTGCATCGTGTATTGACCAAGCCCCCAGGAAGAGCGCCATGTCTAAAAGCCACCATGGGCTTAGCGGATGACGGTGGTACTCCACCCCATGGCCCAGAAAGACTTTTCAGATAGACAGTGCATAGCGAAAGAAACATCTATATTTCAGCGGATAATTTGTTTCGGGGTATATCAACCTACCAGCCCGAACACTGAAAGGGTCCTTGTTTAAAACGTCACATGTTTAACATTTTTACTGCAGGCTAACTGCTAGCAAGTAGCACAACATAATTATTAAATCTCCTTGGTTGTCTAGCTAAATACATCTATCGTTTATTTAGCTAAGCATGTAAACGATGAACAAACGGGAACAACGAAAACACAATGTTTAACGTTAGCTAGTGAATATTTTAGACAATGAAAACGGCGAGTTCATTAGCTAGTTCGCCACTTGTAAGAGACACGAGAGATAAGCTCATGAACGAGCATGTTGCTACCGGTTGCTACGACAACACAAACAAATTGATGCTAGTGCGCGTGTCCATCGTGACGTCATGGGCCAACAATGCGGAAGATCCGAGCTCCATGTTTGCTTTATGCGCTTTTGAGCACTCTCATTGGAACGTACGGGGCTTCCCTGCCGAACACTGTATCCAGTTCTCTTAATACATCCATGGTATTGACAGGGTCAAACAACAAAGGACTTTCACCCCCGAGATGGGGTTCGTGTCCCGCGTGTCACAGAAACATGCATTTTTTAACCCCACCCACGATATTTTCAGCGTTTTGTCGCGTTTTTCTATTTCTAAACCAAACTGTCCCATTCTTCTTTTCCTAAACCCAAAAGTCCCATCCTTGCCCCGCGAGTCACGTAAATGGATGATAGAATGCAAAACCGAGTTTACCTTGTCATAGTTGAATTTTACGGAGCCCCTAAAGGGACAAAAAAAATCTAAAGTTTAGTTTCATGTGCTCACACGAACATGAAAGTTTCACTGTCATGGCCCAGGCTACATAAATTTTTTTGTTTTTATGTGCTCACACGAAACTTTCATGTGAGCACATGAAAGTTTCGTGTGAGCACATGAAATGGTCCCCGTAGAATTACGACTAAATTCACTTCTGAGACTTTTTTATGCGAGAAATCAACTATGTAGAGCTTAAATATGGGCTGTTTTACAAAAATGTATGGCTAATTGCAAATTGTTTAAGACCGTGTCGGACTTCAGGAGCTCCACAATCTGCCATGACAGATTCCCAGTCGGCCTCTCCCCCTTCACAGACCCGCTATAGGAGCTGGAGCTCTGTCAAGCTCTCACACACAAGCTGCACTGTGTACTTTCGAAGGAAGAAAGTTTGGAAGTTTTTCAAGGATATTGAAAATGAACCACGGTCGTAAATGCAGTGTCCCAGGCTGTAAAACTGAATGCGCTGACTAGCTACAGGGTGAGTTGTGATTCCTTGGTGGAGTTTTTTTATGTCCCAAGGGTAACGTTACAACAACACTAGTTGTAATGAAAGTGTCGAAACTTAGCATTTTGTCTCGGCTGTTTTAGACGCGGGCCGCTGCTCGTGGCCGGGCATGTCTGTACTTTTGGAAGTCTGTCGGTATTAGACAGTAGCTATGTTTCCATCCACACGTTTTTATCCAAATTACGTGATATTGAATGAAAAATGCCTTATGGAAACAGTAAAATTCGATAGAATTTCATGAATATCGACTCAAATGAAATACGTTCGGTCTCATCGGATTTTCTCTTGATCGATATACGGCTTATAGTAGTAGTAGTAGTAGTAGTAGCCTTTATTTGTCACATAGTCACAAGTACCAGCGAAATTAGCCATCAACCTGACCATACATATACAAACATACAATATGACAATGGGGTAGACAGGACAGGAAGACAGGGTATTAAGGAAAAAAAAGAATACAGCACGACATGAGGAGAGGGGAGGAGAAAAAGGCAACTCCCAGACTATGTCCCTGATAGGAGTACAGTGTGGGAACAGGAAAAAAACACTTCAGCAACATAAGCACATAACCAGTACAAGAGCACACAAGACTCGCAATGGGGGAGGGGAGTGTTGGGGTGGAGGTAATCCAGTACAGGCAAGCAGCCATCCGGTCCTGCAGCCATTACGGCGCTTGTCACCTATCCGCCCGCCTGACTGGGGGTACAAAGCGGCGAAGGCGAGGGACGGGGTGTGGGGGGTGATTGCATATCTGTATATAAGTAAGGGTTTGTGTGTGTGTAGGCCTGAGTAGTCAAACTACGTCTGGCCCCGTAATCTCATTGTCTCAGTCCGCAAGATTGTCATAGCGATACACAGCCGGTTGCCATGAAGTCAACCTTGAACAGGACCCAGTCCGAGCACAACAATCAGCAGGTGTCTGTGGGAGTCAGGTAAGGAACGCGAGAGTGTGCCTCGCTGCAGTGCTTCCAGGGGGAAGTGTTGTTCAACACCGGCCTCGGCCAAGGCCAGTGCTGGTTCAGGGAGCCGAAAGAAAAGATTGGATTTGTTTTGTCTTAGGGCGAGTAGCCGCATTTAATTTCACACGTCTTCCCTAAAATGTCAACTCTGGTCTCCGAATCGATCAAATTTCCTTTGCAAACGCTGATGGAAACGTTATTTGCCGAATAAATTAATGAATTGCGATTAAGTTTTATGGTTATGGTACCATAAAAAGGTCATTTTATGGTTGCAACCCGCCACAAAACGGAAAAGAAGAAGTTTTAGTTAATTTCCGCCCAGTATTTCCGCTCTGTTTGCACACTTGACGGGTGTCAACAAAGACAGATGTAAGCGGACGAACGAGGAGACGAGAGACTTTTTGAATTTAATTTACGAACAAAATATAACGGCTATTTTAGATAGCAAAAATCTAAGAAATGCCATCATTTATCAGGAACTCGCGAAGGAAATGACCAACAAAGGTTACGACAAGCGGTGGGACGTCCTCCGGAGTAAATGGAAGGCGCTCAAACAGTGATACATATCTCAAAAAAGAGAGTTGTCTCGCAGCGGTGCCGGAGGGAAGTCAGAGCTCCAACACGTCTTACCAAATTTGCAATTAGCCATCAATTTTTGTGAAACGGCCCATATTTGAGCTGTACGTTGATTTCTCGCACAAAAAACTCTCAGAAGTGAATTACGCTAAAGGCGACTTTTAGCAATAATCAAGGGCAAACTCTCTGTCATTTTTTACGTAATCTACCGAGAAATCTGGAAATTTGAGTCTGGAAAAGTATGGAATTTTTAAACAGAAAATGTGCAGGAGCCCGGCAAAGGTATGCCAGTCTTGCTGTCCTTGCACTTGTGCTATCAGGGCTATTGCTTGATTTATGGTTCTCTGTTGAATCTATGTCGTAGGTACCCACGTAGGTATGCACTTGTTCACTCGCTCTACCACACACTCACCACGCATGCACACTAGGGCTGTTGGAACAAATTCCGAAAGTCAAATATAATTCGAACAGTAAAAAAATCAATACTATTCGAATGCTGAAATTACTATTCGAATGTGTTTTTTTTTTTTATAGGTTGGTTAATCTCCCTCTTCTCATGTCGCGTCTGATGAACAATAAGTTACGGGAGTGAGAAACACAAAGCATTGTGAGCTAACGTTACATACCAAGTAACGTTAGTACAGGGGGGAGTGACAGGCTGCGGCTGAAAATCAGAAGGATGGGAAATTGTTTTAACATGACTTTAAAATTGACATCCACCGAGCCAAAATCCTTATGTTATCAATAGAGCTGTCAATCTTCCTCTATAATACTATTTAAATTCCATTTGAGATTTTTTTTAATATTCGAATAATATTTGAATATTTAATGCAGCCTGTTAAATATGTTCTACACTACTCAGGCTTATGCGTTGTCAATGCCACTACAAGCATGTGGTTGTTGTTACACGTTCTGTCCACTAGAAGGACTTCTAACATTAGACTGGCCTTGAGGCGACCTGCGCGCAACTTTGTTTACATTCATTTTCCACCACGAGCACACAGCGACAAACACAAATCAACTCTGGAGTGAAACATGATCTACCAAGTGAAGCGGCTCTGTTGTAAAGTCTAACGGTGCTCGGTTAGCACAATGACATCATGTTAGGAAGCACAACTGAAACCATTTGTCATAAACTAGGTAAGTAACAAACAATGCTAACTGCATTAATAACCAAGCCAAACGGTGCTGTCACTACTATTTTAGTGATTTAAAAGCAACCTGTTTCCAGCAGATTGTCATGTTACTGAGAATACAACTGTAAGAAGATAATATGACGTGGAAGCTAACTCTGACAGCTGTAGGGGAGCTAACATAAACTTTAGCTTTCTCCATGAAGCTCCCAGCTACGCTAACGTTACTTCCCGACGCAGTTAGGAAACAAGAACGAGCTAACTATTGATAACATTAGCATTTTGGCTCGGTGGATGGCGATTTTAAAGTCATGTTAAAACTAATTCCCGTCCTCCTTACGATTTCCAGCCGGAGCCTGTCACTCCCAAGCCCCCAGGAGGAGCGCTATGTCTAAATGCCACCATGGGCTTAGCGGATAATGGTGATACTGCACCCCATGGCCCTGAAAGACTTTTCACATAGACATTGCATGGCGAAAGAAACGTCTATATTTCAGCGGATAATTTGTTTCGGGGTATATATAATGTTCGGGCAACCTACCAGCCCGAACATTGAAAGAGTCCTTGTTTAAAACATTAAGTTTTTAACATTTTTAACATTCACTAGAAGCGAATGAATCAGAATTTTCTGAACTTACTTGTTCTAGCTGTTCTAGTATTTGCCTTTAACCATATAGTCATTATGTTCACATCATTGGTGATTATTTATCTAAAAGTGCCTAATCTAAAAGATAATCCGGGCATGGACACCGCTCACGGTGTTACGGTTTAAGTGGTGACTGAATTAACTGGTGACATTGTTCCAGATGTGACGTAGGCGTGGCATGAGGAACCATGTCCTGATAACCAGGAAATACGTTCTAATTACATTGTTTATGTAAGTATTGTATATTTATGCAGATAAGCTTCGGAATGTAGTTTGAGACATCCTGCACATTGATTCACAGGGATCTCTTCAAAGTGCAAATTTGTTCAAAACGAGGACTATAGGAAAAATCATGTAGGTGACTGTATCGATGCCTGTTCACAACACTGCAAACGTTTGTACCATGATCGTTTTAATGTGTTTGTACTTAGGCTACATAAAGCATATACGGGAAACAGTCTGAGGTGTTGTTGTTGCGGAGACCGCTGCACTGCACCCAGATTAACTTATGACCCAACATCTGTAAATCGGTCATGTTTCATATTTGCCTTTTAGTCATTTAAACCTGCCAAAATCAAATCCTCAACATAAGCCACATGACAGTTGTGGTGTAAAAAACAAAACAAAAGTTAACACATGTTAATACAGTACACAAAATCAAGTTCAATATGGAATGCAAGCTCTAGGTCGTCTGATTAACTAGAGTGACCTATTTCTGTGATTGAAGGAAAGACTACAACAATGATTATAAATCATTTTATTTTAAATTGTACATCCCCTCTGTGGAGGGATGGCCAACACACACTGTGTGGTACCACTTTCTGCAGGTGGTGCACTCCATCTGAAAAACTCAATTTAGAGGAGAAAACCCACACATTTTCAATAACTGTCGTGCTTAAGAGTTCACCCAGTGATGTTAAGGTAACCTATCAAGGTAACCTTCAAGCGTCGGTCTGCAGCTGAATTAAGCTTCTTACCCACTTATCAGTGTCAGCCCCTGAGCTCTCCTCCCCGCAAGCTTGACATAGCTGGGACAGGTCATCTGTCAAATACAATACAGGCATTAATGTAGACTAACGTTAATACTGACACAACATTTAGGTATACCTTTTAAAGTACTGCATACCTGTGCCATTGCTATGTCCAGCCTCAACCTCACAACACCCTCCTGGCCCACTGGGTACTGGACAGTGTCCTGCTGTAAGATCTGCTCTGCAAGCTAAACACTTTCTGCTAAGTATAATTATGATGACCTTTTGATGATTAATTGCCACAGAGATAATCACATTGTTACCTTGCACACAAACACACCACATGGTGTTGTGTCCCTCTGTTTGGGATGTGCAATTGTGGAGCATGTTCACTTACCGATTGCAGGATACTGTTTGCAGACATAGAGAACGTGTTTTGACTAGTTTGCCAATTTGATCTTAAGCCACGTAAGATATTTTGAATTCAAGGTCAGTTGAATGTTAAAATGACATCAGAGGGACAAGCTAATGTTAGCCTACAAACACAAGGAAAATGATCCAATGTGCTTTGTTGCTCCCTCAATATTATCCAAGGTGCATGAATACTTAATTATTAAAGTTGCTACTTTACACACCTTGTCACATCCCAATGATCCATTTGTTGTTGCGTGGCCCCAAATGGGTCCACGTACAAGGACCTCTTCTCCTTAAGATACACAAATTACAGCAACCCGTCAATACTGTCCCTTTTTGCAAAACTCTGAGCCCTGGTCTGTTAGCAGTCTTTTTGGTGCACCAAATTTGTAAAATAAATTTAGAATACAATTTGTCACCTTGACTGCTGTTTTGCTCTTGAGTGAGTAGGCTTCTGCCCATTTGGTGAAGTAATCAACTATGACACATATGTACAGATTACCGCCACATGTTAGTGTTAGTTTACCCACCAGATCCATCCCAACAAGTTCAAGAGGCTCTGAAACCTTTGAAAAATACAGTGCCTTGCGAAAGTATTCGGCCCCCTTGAACTTTTCGACCTTTTGCCACATTTCAGGCTTCAAACATAAAGATATAAAACTGTAATTTTTTGTGAAGAATCAACAACAAGTGGGACACAATCATGAAGTGGAACGAAATTTATTGGATATTTCAAACCTTTTTAACAAATCAAAAAACTGAAAAATTGGGTGTGCAAAATTATTCAGCCCCCTTAAGTTAATACTTTGTAGCGCCACCTTTTGCTGCGATTACACTGCTGTAAGTCGCGGGTATGTCTCTATCAGTTTTGCACATCGAGACGGGATTTTTGCCCATTCCTCCTTGCAAAACAGCTCGAGGTCAGTGAGGTTGGATGGAGAGCGTTTGTGAACAGCAGTTTTCAGTTCTTTCCACAGATTCTCGATTGGATTCAGGTCTGGACTTTGACTTGGCCATTCTAACACCTGGATATGTTTATTTGTGAACCATTCCATTGTAGATTTTGCTTTATGTTTTGGATCATTGTCTTGTTGGAAGACAAATCTCCGTCCCAGTCTCAGGTCTTTTGCAGACTCCATCAGATTTTCTTCCAGAATGGTCCTGTATTTGGCTCCATCCATCTTCCCATCAATTTTAACCATCTTCCCTGTCCCTGCTGAAGAAAAGCAGGCCCAAACCATGATGCTGCCACCACCATGTTTGACAGTGGGGATGGTGTGTTCAGGGTGATGAGCTGTGTTGCTTTTACGCCAAACATAACGTTTTGCATTGTTGCCAAAAAGTTTGATTTTGGTTTCATCTGACCACAGCACCTTCTTCCACGTTTGGGTGTGTTCCCCAGGTGGCTTGTGGCAAACTTTAAACGACATTTTTATGGATATCTTTAAGAAATGGCTTTCTTCTTGCCACTCTTCCATAAAGGCCGTATTTGTGCAGTATCGACATCATTGTTGTCCTATGGACAGAGTCTCCCACCTCAGCTGTAGATCTCTGCCCGTCATCCAGAGTGATCATGGGCCTCTTGGCTGCATCTCTGATCAGTCTTCTCATTGTATGAGCTGAAAGTTTAGAGGGCGGACTGCCGGACGTCAGATTTGTAGTGGTCTGATACTCCTTCCATTTCAATATTATCGCTTGCACAGTGCTCCTTGGGATGTTTAAAGCTTGGGAAATCTTTTTGTATCCAATCCGGCTTTAAACTCCTACCAACAGTATCTCGGCCCTGCCTGGTGTGTTCCTTGTTCTTCATGATGCTCTCTGCGCTTTACACGGACCTCTGAGACTATCACAGAGCAGGTGCATTTATACGGAGACTTGATTACACACAGCTGGATTCTATTTATCATCATTAGTCATTTAGGTCAACATTGGATCATTCAGAGATCCTCACTGAACTTCTGGAGAGAGTTTGCTGCACTGAAAGTAAAGGGGCTGAATAATTTTGCACGCCCAATTTTTCAGTTTTTTATTTCTTAAAAAAGTTTGAAATATCCAATGAATTTCGTTCCACTTCATGATTGTGTCCCACTTGTTGTTGATTCGTCACAAAAAATTACAGTTTTATATCTTTATGTTTGAAGCCTGAAATGTGGCAAAAGGTCGAAAAGTTCAAGGGGGCCGAATACTTTCGCAAGGCACTGTAGGTAAAAGACGACATGAGAATGATATCACTGATGTGTTTGGAAAAGTGACAGTATGCCATTATTTCCTTTACCTCTACTGGATTGTACTGTGTCTTTTCATTCATATTTCCCCTACGATTGGGACTGTGGACACTGAGCAACCTAAAACACACAAATATTTGAGTATTATGACGATAACTGTAAACATTTGTTCAGTGTTACATCCATAGGCATTTGCAAATCTACACTACACTCGCACTAGCACTGTGGGTTTTCTCCACCATTGCCCACCAAACTGGCTGCAGTGAAACTCCTAAAAAATGGAACTGGCTTCTTCTGCAGTGAGTACAACTTTGGTCAGGTGCTCAAATTGTTTTTTTCTTTTGCCTGAAGAAATAGTTCATGTCTCCATCTGGTGTTTTAATGTCATAATGTTAGATTTACTGGGAGTTGTACCATAGAAGATGATAATTGTGTTCTGCACATAATCTGTCCATAATGCATGCTTCCTTACCCTTTACCCTGAAGGTTTCAGCTCTTCTCTTAATCACATACTTCTCCTTCCTGGAGGATGTTGCGAAGATTGGTTGTCACAATCTTCGCAATCACAAAGCAGGTTGATTGTGGGATGAGCTTCAGCCTCGAAGCAAACACAGACTAGACAGAATATGACAAACAATGACAGGAGGAAACTAGAGGAATGACAGAAAAAAACAGTCAGACCATGATACAGAAGTCAGTGGCGGATCTAGAACATTTTACATGGGGGTGGCAAAGGGGTAGCGAGAGATTTTGGCAGGGTGGCAGGGGAAGAGGGTACATGGGAACCCCCATATGTAAACGCACTGCTATGCCCTACTATGCCACGCAACACCCTGCTACGCCCTGAACTGCTCCAACTTTTATTTCTAGTCCTAGGCCCCGTCCACACGTACCAAAACAATCTTTTTTTTTACCCGTCTTCCCTGGATTCGTTTCAAGAATAGTTGCGTCCAAACGAATCCATTTGTAAATGACTCAACACGCTACTTCATATTCCAGGCCTATAGGCGCCGCTGTTTCTGCTACAGAAATTCACCAAAAACGGAGAAGAAGAGCATAGTTAAATTCCACTTCCCATCATAACATGACTAGCTAGACTAACGTTCTCTTAATACATCCGTGGATTATAATATCTTTCACCACTGCTCATTTTATAGAGGCTTATATGTGCTGTTGGATTGCTTTTTGTTTTGCATGATTGCAACGCGCTAGCAGCGAGCTAACGTTAGCGCGCTAACGTTAACTAGCTCTAGTAAGTAAGTAAGTAAGTAAGTAAATTTTATTTATATAGCACATTTAAACATAGCGGAGCTATCCAAAGTGCTGAACAGGGTAAAAGCAAAAACAAATAAACAGTAAAACAGCCAACAAGACAAAAGACAGCATCAGAAAACAATTTAAAATGCCAGGGAATACAGATATGTTTTCAATTTAGATTTAAAAATTGAAATTGTAGGTGCAAGACGGATGTCGAGGGGCAATTTGTTCCATAGGCGTGGGACGGCAACAGCAAAGGCTCTATCTCCCTTAGATTTAAGATGGGAGCGAGGGATCGATAAAAGAGCCTGATCAGAAGATCTTAAAGATCTAGTGTATGCCAAGGGTGTAAGAAGATCAGAAATATATGAGGGAGCTTGATCATTAAGAGCTTTAAAAACAAACAGCAGAATTTTAAACTGAATTCTAAAATGGATCGGGAGCCAATGAAGCGAAGCTAAAATTGGGGTTACATGATCATATTTCTTAGTCCCGGTCAGCAGTCTTGCAGCTGCATTTTGCACCATTTGAAGACGAGCAAGCGATGATTGAGGAAGACCAAAATACAAGGAATTGCAGTAGTCTAAGCGTGATGTAATAAAAGCATGAATTACTTTCTCCAAATCAAGGAATGACAGAAATGATTTTAGTTTGGAAATTGACCGCAACTGATAAAAACTATTCTTTACAACCGAATTAATTTGTTTAGTTAGACATAACTCAGAGTCAAGTATGACACCAAGATTGCTGACCTGAGAAGAAACTGAGGGGAAATGGTTAACCAGCTCAATGATAAGATTATTTCTCAGTTTTGGTGGGCCAAAGACAATAATTTCAGTTTTATCTTCATTAAGTTGGAGAAAATTAATGTCACGGATGCAGTCAGTCAGAGTCTGAATAGACTCGCCGGTTTTCAGAGGCAGATACAGCTGTGAATCATCAGCGTAAAAATGGAATAAAATATTATGTTTTCTAATAATATCCCCAAGCGGACGCATATATAAGTTAAAAAGAAGTGGACCCAAAATGGAGCCCTGAGGTACTCCACTAAGAATCGGGGTAGAAGATGAAGAAAACTTGCCTATCTCCACAGAAAAAGACCTATCTTTAAGATAAGAACTGAACCATTTTAAGGCTATACCCTTAATACCGAATGAGTGCTCTAGGCGCCTAGTCAGAATATTATGATCAACAGTATCAAAGGCAGCTGTAAGATCAAGTAAGATAAGAACAGCATTTTTGCCAGCATCAACTGCAATTAAAATGTCATTGAGCACTTTTAGAAGGGCAGACTCTGTGCTATGATGAGCTGTAAAACCGGGGGAAAAAGGTTCTAATAACTTTGCTGTCTTTAAAAACAGGTTAAATTGAGACAACACAACTTTTTCTAAAAGTTTAGATATAAATGACAACTTAGAGACAGGCCGAAAATTATTAAAGCAACCCTCATCCAGACCATGCTTCTTAAGCAGAGGCTGAACAACCGCATGCTTGAAACTATTGGGAACTATCCCAGTGTTCAAAGAAGAATTAATCAGCACTTGGACACTGGGCCCAAGTACAGGAAATGCTGCTTTTAAAATCTCTGATGGAATTACATCAAGTGGAGCAGTAGTAATCTTCATCTTGTTAACCAGGCCGTTTAGTTCTGTTAGAGAGACATGCTGAAATTTATAAAAAGAAAAAGGACTAGCCAACGAGTGCAAAAACTGATCTGAAAGGTGTAAGGTGAAGGATGAACGAATAAATGTCACCTTGTCAGCAAAAAACTTTAAAAATTTCTCACAAAGCTCTACCGAGGATTCCCCATGAAATTGGCAACTTGGATTTATTACTGATAGCTCTAACATCGGCAGTCAAAGAAACATCAATGATCCAATGTCTTTTTGATAATCTATACATTTTTCTTACAGTAGCCTTTCTACAATAAACCGTGGTAAAAGTTACAATAATCCGTTCAAGGAGTTGATAAGCAGACAGATTAGCTAGCTAATTGATAAATGATCTACTTCCACTTTATAAACAGATAGCCATAGCAGCTAACGTTAATGTTATGTCACTGCTGGAGCATCAGCTACTTTAGTGATGTTTAACGTTAGCTACATAACGCTAGCAATATATCTTGTGTAGAATCCAGACGGAAGTGTCAAGGAGCAGAGATAAAGTATTTAGTTGAAGTGAGCTGGTTTAACCATGGAGATGGGATATGCTCGCTTAGCTTTACCGCAGTTGTGTGTGTCAGTGGCCACGGGTAAGAGAGGGTGTAAAAGAGGGGTGTGGCGATGACATCATTGATACGGACGTATTCATATCGTATTCGCCGTCCAAACGAAGCCAAACGAGAGCCAAACGAGAGCCAAACGAGAGCCAAACGAGAGCCGTTTTCGGATTTTTTCACCCTGAGACCAGGTTTCAAAAGAGTGCGTTTTCAGGCAGTACGTTTACAGGATTCGTTTGGACGGTCGGCCCAAACGATGCAAAACGTGCGTTTTCACAAAAAAAACGTTTCCGTGTGGATGGCCCCATAGTTCCATTATCTTTATTGTTACTATAATTGCCACCATTCATCATACCAACTGCTATAATTATTATGAATCATAATTCTCTATATCTGTGTCCATCTATGTGTCCCAACCGGCAGCGGCAGATGGCTGCCCACCAAGAGCCTGGGTCTGTCTGAGGTTTGTGCCCAGAAGGAAGTTTTTCCTCGCCACTGTTGCCCCAAATACTTGCTCTTGGGGGAATTGTTGGGTCTTTGTAAATTATAGTGTGGTCTAGACCTACTCTATCTGTTAAGTGTCTTGAGAAGAGTGAACTCTTGTCTAATTTGATACTATAAATAAAATCGAATTTAGCTGAAATTGAATTAAATGGCTTGATCATATTTACTGATACAGACAAACAGAACTGTCTTATTTTATCAGTAATTATGATCAAACAAATGCTATAATAGAGCAACTGTAAAACATCATTAGATAATATATGTATATATGTAAATCTTTACATATCTAACCCTATAACATATACAACAGAATAGAAATAGCCAAAAACTGAAAACATGTCATGTCACTGAGTGATATGACATGTTCTGCTACTGTACTGCAGTTTATATGGAAGGAGAATATAAACATACCATGTGGTCCAGGGTAACTGCAGGCCTCTTCCTCCCTGTCATCTTCATCTGCCTCCTCCTGATCACTCTCTGCCTCTGTCCCTCTCTCTGAATGTGCCTCCTCTTCATCCCTCACAGTCAATTCTTCCTTCCCTTTTCCTCTTTCACTTATTTCTGCATCTTCTTCTGTGGTCTTCTCCTGCTCTGACCCACCTGGTCTCTCCAGTTTACTGCCTTCTCCTTCTTCATTTCCCTCCTTCTCTTCCTAGACTAGCATTCTTAATCCCCAATTGTATTTGTTGTTTTCCCAGTTTGACAGTAAAGGATGTTGCCTGGTTTAATTTGTGCAGCCGTATCGCCGTGATATGTGAGAGGAAGTGGATTTTATAGTACTCCTTAACTAATCACATACAAATGATCGGTCTCAGTAAGCACTGTGTAGTGTGTTGTAACGTAACGCCACCGAAATGGCAACCCTCTGTAAACGTTAAGAATTCAAACATGCCAGTTTGTAACATTTTGTTTTATGCTGTTCTTGTCTTTGCTAAATTCAAAACTAATCAAAGGGCAGAATGCTCTTACAAGTCACGAGGGAGCGATTTGACTTTTGGCTAATGTAATAATGTTGATGCTGACTCGCCTTTAGCATACACTACATTTATTACGAATTGAACTTTAAATTAAACGTGTGTTTAAACTTCACCTGGGGAAACTGACTTCACCTACAGAGGCTCGGGGGCAGCTCAGTCACTCCAGTCTTTCCCGGGATGCAGGGCCACCCATAGATATTGTTCTATATCTATGGGGCCACCACACCGCAGCAGACTCCCTCAGATTTCCCTCGGGATGAATAAAGTATCCATCCATCCATCCATCCATCCATCCATCCATCCATCTATGAGAGCCAGACTGTGCGAACGCCGCTCTGCATGTTTGATGCAGGGACGTAGCTATGTATTTGAGGGGCAGAGGGCTAAGATTAAATCTACTATCTTTATTAATAATTAATACAAATTGTTTGTTTCAATGTTTTAAGTTTGTTTTTACAAGCACAGTTTTTTGAACACCAAAGTTAGGGGGACAGCTGGGGGGGGTAAGGCCCTACAGTGAGATCATGCAGACCTTAAGGTAAGGTTGTACAAAGTATATTTTGTAACTAAATCACTAGTTATTATATTACACCCATCTTGAATGTCATCGCTTATAAGGGCATACAAAATGTATCAATTTAAAAGAATTTGTATTTTTGTTATTTAATTTTGTAAAATATTAAATTATTTTAAAAAAGTATTGCACTTTTTGTTTATGTATTTCTTCTTATGCTTGTTTACTTTGTATGTTCAAGTTAAAAAATACACATCTCAAAATTTTAGTAGCTTATTTTCTGCATTTTCCTTGATAATCAAGGAAACTCATGATACCATTATATCACAATCGTAATCGCATTGTTAAAATCGCAATATGACTTTTTCTTCAAATCGTGCAGCCCTACAGCAATGTAACCGGGAAGATACAAAGATGTGAATAAGATTTTCAGAAGGGCATCAAGGCCAAGGCCGTCTTGGCCGCTGTGAAATTCCTGCCCTTACCCTGACACACCAGGTCAGCCCAATGTCGGGCCCCAGCTGAGTGTCTGTCGGCCTAGTTTTTGTGGTGTTTCCGGCACCAATCGGTCCTTGTCAGTTCTTTTAACATTGGGTTAGGTTGTTTATGCGCTAACTGGCTAACTAGGGTCTTGAATCCATCCCATTGGTGTTCCGGTTTCCCTTTTTGACTGACAAATGCAGGCTACCGCCACCTGCTGAATTAAAAGTTATTTCCTCTGACGCAGGCGCAGAATGTTCGTTTGTAATATAAAATAAGCAGAATTGGAAGCTGAATTGCATCACTTAAAGAAGTTAAGAACTGAAATACATTACTAGAAAGCTGAAAGCTCAATTGTTATACTGTCAAGGTTGGATGTGCTTTTTAAAGCATTAAAGGTAGAGGTGAGTCAGCATTCCCACTTATAAAGAGAAAGAAAACTAACAATTAGCCTGGAGCTACTTCAATATGAGCTACATTTAATTTTTTTAAACTATGGCAGGCAGCTACTTTCAAATTGCTGTTGTTCTTGAATTAGTCCCATTGACTACACTGAATAAACTTGTCAGGTAATTAGTTTATATGTTTTGCAGGATTAGTGAGTATGTTACAGTATGTTATCCACAAGCAGGGCTTGGCCCCTGAGCCAGGACTATCTTCCTGTCTTTGCAATCAAGGACAACAAATCAATAGTGTACTCTTTGCAAGGCACCATAGGACACGGCATTGTAGACAGACAAGCCATTATGGAATGTCATTTTACTCATTGACCTTTAGAAATATGTTGCATTTATTTGTATTCAAATTGAAATCAGCGTCGTTGAAATGTATTCGGAGGCTAATATATGGCTCCAATGTTTTGCTAGACCATAGGTCAGAAGTGGTGGCGAAGTACTCTGCCTCTGCCATCTCATTCGCCACTTCTGCATGGCATTTATCATATGAAGCAGGCAGAGCAACTCTGGTAAAATGGTGGCGCCTGTACAAAGTATTCACCATTTCTAAAGCCGTCATTCTCAACTGTGCTAATGCGGCATGTCTTTGGCTAAAAAGAATGCAACGGGATCTGTTAAATTGTGTGCCTCTGCGAGCTGGACAGATTGAGTTTGAACTATAAAGTGCATCTCTAATAGAAGACTGCGTTGCAGAAGATGTTGATGTTGTCTTCTCTTTCTGTTTCTTCTTTATTAACTATAGTTGGTATAGTTACATATAGTCATACACAGGGACGGACTGGGGCTAAAAAACAGCCCTGGACTTTCTCCCAAATAGGCCCATCATCCGGCCATTCGCCCCTAGCCGTGCGCAACAGACACTAGCCAGGAAGTCCTGATACTATGCCTCAATACTGTAGCCTATCAGACAAGGTATTCACAGCAAGTAACTCAAAACCAATGATGATAACTGGGGTTGTGTTTATTAGCCAAGTCCATTGAGTTGGTACCATCTTTACAACTAGCACAAATTCAACCCCCGAGGCGGGGAGCGATGGATGGACGGACACCCTTCCACTGTGATACCTTCACTGTGTCTTTGAGTCTTCCACATTTTTTTCATACTGTACAATCTTTTGCCAAGACATAGCTGATACATTTAGATATATTTAAGGGGTCATGTTCATGTTATTAGTTATAATGATGGAGCCAATACTGAGTATCTGCTGATAGTGTCTCATTTTTCTGCAGTTGTAGAGTAAACACTGTAGTAGGCCTACTATATAACAAGTAAATCACAGAGTAGGCTTCAAGTAATATATAACACCGATTAAGAAATGTCTTGATATATGGATAGAATGTTTTTTTCGTCCTTTTGCTCTAATCACTCAAAATTATTTTGCTAATTTGACGCTGAAGTTTGTTATATCATTAAACCAAAACTACATGTAGTCAAATCATAGGATGTATTGATTATTCCCAAAACTAAAAGTAAACTGATAATTGATCTTTACCAAATAATTCAAGTTTCTAGCAAACATTTTTTAATGGATATTCTTGGACATTTCTGACAACCAGACATTAACCAGTGTATGATGCCGTTTAACCTTGTTTATAGATTATATTTTAATCTTCATTGCGTTTACAAATATTCTAAAGCATTTACTCGCCCTAAAACGTTGAATTGCAGCTGTGTTTGAAAGGCTCTGTGACACTAAATAAACCTGTTGGGTCTTAAAGTCTAAAGCTACATGAGACTCGTAGTAAACCTGCAAAATGCCCCTGAAAGAAATGCTCCCGTGTTTTTAATTGAATTATTTTCTTTGGATGACCAACATGTACCTCCAGACAAAAACCTATATTTAGACCAACTTATATTTTTGGGGGTTTAGGATGCAAATGAGTGTTTGTCCCCTGAGTTATACATCAAACTAAGCATTTAATATTACACATGACTGTAGTGCAACTTCACATTTTAATGAGACCAACAAACATGACATAATTTTTGTGCATTTATTTTTAAAGGGGTGATAGAATGCAAAACCGATTTTACCCTGTCATAGTTGAATAACGACTGTTCGGTGGGTAAATAGGACATACATAGAAGCTCAAAATCCCATTGACACCCCTTTACTATGAAAATTTCATATTTTGAAACTGCCGCTGAAAACGGGCGAATCCCAACAAAGCTGGAAGTTGACGTCAACCTCCCAAAAACCGGAACCTTTGTCAGCCCATGGGTGTATTAAGAGAATGGTCACGCCCCAACATTTACATAGGCTACACAACTGACCTGAGATCAGTTAGTCTTCTGAATCTAGGTCGTGCAGATCTCAGAAAATGTATACATTGTTCATATGCTATTTTACCATTAAATTCACTTCTGAGACTTTTTATGCGAGAAATCAACTACTTAGAGGTCAAATATGGGCCGTTTTAGGAAAATTTATGTCTAATTGCAAATTTTGTCCGACTGTGTGTCGGACTTCAGAGGCTGGTGCGCGTGTTGCTGTGGCCCCGCCCGCCGCCTGGCCTGCCTCCACAGAACCCCGGTTGCTGTGAGCCCCGATATTGGTCCGACGGCAGCTTGCGCCCCACAGCACCTCATACCGCGCGCAAAGTCACCGTTGCGGGCTGGTGGACTACTACCAAACGCCGCTGCTCTGACAGAGCTCCAGGGCCTGCAACTAACCCTCTTCCTGCTAGCTAGCTAAATGCCCGGTGTATGTGAGTGAAAGCGCGGTCAGCGAGCTTGTTACGCCAGCATTCTCTTACCACAGATTCTAGTTAATCTTATAATGTGTGTAATTATAATGTGTTGAGTTATTTAAACAAACGATTGGGAAAATAAACGCCGCTTGTCCATGAGTCTCATTGATAGAGCCTGCGGCTGGATGGAGCTCTATCAATGAGAGCTAGCTAGCCTCCTCTTAGAAGTCCTCTGGAATTCACAAACATTCATTAACTTGAAATCGGACACCGTTGTTAGCTTTATAAAACATATAGTTAGCTGTTGTATAAGTGGCGTGACGAAATTCAAACTGTAAATATACTCGAATTATGACCAAAAATGAAGCTAACTAGCCGCAATCTGTACACATAGGATTGCAGGGACAGTCGCAGCTAATGAAACCCTTACAGCTCACAAATATTCATTAACTTGAAATCGGACACCGTTGTTAGCTTTATAAAACATATAGTTAGATGTTGTATAAGTGGCGTGATGAAATTCAAACTGTAAATATACTCGAATTACGACCAAAAATGAAGCTAACTAGCCGCAATCTGTACACATAAGATTGCAGGGACAGTCGCAGCTAACGAAACCCTTACAGCTCACAAATATTCATTAACTTGAAATCGGACACCGTTGTTAGCTTTATAAAACATATAGTTAGATGTTGTATAAGTGGCGTGATGAAATTCAAACTGTAAATATACTCGAATTACGACCAAAAATGAAGCTAACTAGCCGCAATCTGTACACATAAGATTGCAGGGACAGTCGCAGCTAACGAAACCCTTACAGCTCACAAATATTCATTAACTTGAAATCGGACACCGTTGTTAGCTTTATAAAACATATAGTTGGTTGTTGTATAAGTGGCGTGACGAAATTCAAACTGTAAATATACTCAAATTACGACCAAAAATGAAGCTAACTAGCCGCAATCTGTACACATAGGATTGAAGGGACAGTCGCAGCTAACGAAACCCTTACAGCTCACAAATATTCATTAACTTGAAATCGGACACAGTTGTTGGCTTTATAAAACATATAGTTATATGTTGTATAGCTAAGTGGCGTGACATGTGTGTAACATGTGGTAAGAGATTGCTGGTGTAACAAGCTCGCTGACCGCGCTCTCACACACGGGCCATTTAGCTAGCAGGAAGAGAGGAGATGCAGGCCCTGGAGCTTTGTCAGGGCAGCGGCGTTTGGTAGTAGTCCACCAGCCCAAACGGTGACTTTGCGCGGGTATGAGGTGCTGTGGGCTGCAGCAGCCGTGCCGGAGCTCAATCGAGCTCACAGCAAGCCGGGGTCTGTGGAGGAAGGCAGGCCAGGGCGGCGAGCCAGCAACACAGGCAGCTGAACTCCGACACACAGTTTTACCAAATTTGCAATTAGCCATCCATTTTCGTAAAACGGCCCATATTTGAGCTTTATATAGTTGATTTCTCGCATAAAAAAGTCTCAGAAGTGAATTTGGTAAGGAAACATTGCAGTGTCTGGAATATGAGATTCTGTCGCGTTTCTAATGTCTGTGTATTGGGGATTCGCTCAACCAATCAGCACACGACCTCTAATGCGTGTGTATGGCGAGTCGCTCAACCAATCAGCGCGCGTCTCTATGTGTGTGTACGGGGCTAAGGCTCAACCAAGCAGCGCGCAGCTCATCTAAATATTCATGACCATACCATATTTGGAAGAAAAGCTCTTGTTACAAATAGGGCCAAAACACAGGGATGCATAAGGGCCAATAAAATATCAACCAGGCCATTTTCAGCCCAACTAATGTTACATACCTCATTAGGAGACCATAAGGAACAGTGTGAAATACCCTATATAATCATTCTATCACCCCTTTAAAAGATTATTTGTGTATAAATGCATTTTCTTTTCCTCGGCTGGGCTTTATGGAAGCTTTCTGTACCACTTCTTCTTCTGCTGCTTTTTCATGATCTGGCTCTGAAGATCTACAAGCTGGGACCTCAGGGTGCTCTCCGTCCTCTCCCACTCCTGCTCCTTTTCCTGCTGAGTCAGCTTCAGGCTCTCCAGCTGATGTTCAAACGTTTTCTTAAGAGCAGCCATGAGGTTCTTGTTGTTTTTGTGGGCTCTATGGGAAGCCTGGGAACTTTCCAGTATCTCTTTTGCCTCCTCTTCCTGTTTTCGGAGAGCTTCCTCCATCTTGGTAAACTCATTCTTCAGCTCCTGAGCGTGAGCCCTCTCAATCTCCAGATAGCTCTCCAACCTCACGTTGGTGGTCTTAGCTAGAGCGAGCCTCTGTCTTTCCTTACGCCCTTCCTCCACTTTATTTTGAAGGGCCTCCTTCTCTCCCTTCATCTGGTCCAATTCGACTTTCAGGTCTTCAATAATGAAGGTCTGCAGGTCCAGATCTTTTTGGGCTTTTTGCAGCATGTAGCAGATTTTTCCCAGCTGAGATTTCAGATACTCTGTTTCCCTGGATGAGGAGTGGACACGTTCAGCCAGAGCCTCATCCAGCTGGGCTCTATGGGAAGCCTGGGATCTTTCCACTATCTCCTTGGCCTCCTCTTCCTGTTTTCGGAGAGCTTCCTCCATCTTGCTCAATTTATCCTTCAGCTCCTGAGCGTGAGCCCTCTCAATCTCCAGATAGCTCTCCAACTCTAACTCCACGTTGGTCTTACCTACCGCGAGCATCTGTCTTTCCTTACAAAGCTCCATCTTCTGAGTCTCCACTTTATTTTGGAGGGCCTCCTTCTCTCCCT
The DNA here is from genome assembly GCF_010015445.1 of Perca fluviatilis. Classification (NCBI taxonomy): domain Eukaryota; kingdom Metazoa; phylum Chordata; class Actinopteri; order Perciformes; family Percidae; genus Perca; species Perca fluviatilis. The sequence continues at coordinate 4,887,610 of NC_053129.1, read as the reverse complement.
TCATCTGGTCCAATTCGACTTTCAGGTTTTCAGTAATGAAGGTCTACAGGTCCAGATCTTTTTGGGCTTTTCGCAGCATTTTTCCCAGCTGGGATTTCAGATACTCTGTTTCCCTGGGTGGGGAGGGGACACGTTCAGCCAGCTGAACTTTCACGTCACACATCTCCCTCTGCATCAGCTCTTTCTCATGGCTCAAAGCGCTGCCCTCGCTCTGTTGTTGGAGCTGATCGAGGAGATTGGCCAGCAAGTCTTCCGGATGATCAGGTGAACTCTTCCCTCCTATTCACTCTGGGTGAGCCCCGCCTCGCTGTCCTTCAGCTCACACCGCACTTGTTCTTCAAGTGAACAGAGATAGAAATTAATTTGCGGTTCAATCTTTCTGGAGTTGAATTCCATGTTTTCCAACTTTGTATTCTGCTGGACTACAGTGTTTTTTCTCCTGTTGCAAGGTGCACCTTTGGATTGGATGTCCCCTAATACTGTATCTTAAGTCTCTTTTATATAGACCTTAGTGGTCCCCTAATACTGTATCTTAAGTCTCTTTTATATAGGCCTTAGTGGTACCCTAATACTGTATCTGAAGTCTCTTTTATATAGACCTTAGTGGTCCCCTAATACTGTATCTGAAGTCTCTTTTATATAGGCCTTAGTGGTCCCCTAATACTGTATCTGAAGTCTCTTTCCCAAAATTCAGCCTTGGTGCAGAATTACAGCCACTAGAGCCAGTCCCAAAATGAGCTTTCCTTAGGATGTGCCATTTCTGTGTCTGTAGCTATTGAGGAGGAGAGAGGGGGGGCAAGGTGGAGGGTGGGGGTGTGACCTTGACCAACTGCCACTTTTTATCGTTTGAAAGCCATGATGTGTCTCTCTCTCTCTCATGGGTGGGCCAAATTCTATGCGCGGGCAAAGCAGAGAAAGGGGAGGTAACCTTTCCCCTTATGACCTCATAAGGAGAAGATTCCAGAACGGCCCATCTGAGCTTTCATTTTCTCAAAGGCAGAGCAGGATACCCAGGGCTCGGTTTACACCTATCACCATTTCTAGCCACTGGGGGACCATAGGCAGGCTGGGGGAACGCATATTAATGTTAAAAAACCTACTGGCTGGCGGGCAAGAACATCATTCTCCTAGCAACGAAACCTCGCCAGTTTTACCATACGAAAGTTGGTGTTTTGAGGTGAAAACGATATGCCAGATAGTTGTTGTGCGATTGGTTGCACTAACCACCGAGGAGAGAAGCCGGGGGTAACACATACATACACCCACACACACACGCGTAATCTCATTTGACAGAGCAGATAGCTTCACTATTGTAAACATTAATTTTGTACATTTGTTAGAGGAGTGAATTTGCCTACTGTGAAATTTAACACAGGTGTCAGCAAAAGACTGGTTAAAACGAGACAGATAAGAAGAGGCGTTGCAACAATGTTTAGAAATATACATTGTAACGCTGGCTGCACAGATTATGCAGACGCAGACCGCTATGATTGACTGACACACTCACAGATTGTTAAAATCATATGCTGGACGCTTTATTAGTCTTTCTACATGGGTTTAGTTAATGATCGGGCTATAATAAAACTATGTCGGTTATGTAATCGCTGACAACCTGGACAATTTCATAGTGGTTGGTGTAAACCGGGATATTTTAGCGTCCCGACACAGCTTTTGTCAGGACTCGGGATTGTCCCGGTCAAACCGGAACGTCTGGTCACCCTACATGATACGTAGCCTAGTGTTGGCAGAAGGTTTAAAAAAAAAAAAACTTATCAAGCTGTCATTCGCCGGCAGGCAGGGTGTACGTATTCAAATGAAGACTTCATCACACGACGGAACGGATTAGCAAACATTAGCGGGTAGCTAGCTAACTCGTAACACTCACCTTTGCTTTGATTATGAAGATATTCCTGTTTTTCACCTCTCATACGACAGCGTTGTTAACTCATCCACTCTTGAAAAAGAAGATAGCTATCTGTACTTTTGTAGGCTTTCATTTTTTGTGCGGTGTACGGTGACGGATTCTCTATAAGATAGATGTAAATATCTTTGCCAGCTTCAAAGCAATGAAAACATCAGCGGGTGCTGTGTACGGATCACAAGTTCCGAGTATGTTAATCGTTTCATGATATCTAATTTTAACATTTGGTGACATATGGTCTAAATAGTTGATTGATTGTAGTATTGGAAATCTGCAAGGCTGCAATTCCCCTGGCTGGCCACTGTTCATCGCCATTCTATCGGCGTTTCTTGCCCGCCAGGTATCCACGGTAATGACGTCACTGCAAAGTATGAATAGAAAAAAATCTGCTTACTTGCTAAATGTTTTGTGGAAAATAATTGTTTTTATCGATTACATTGTTTTTGTGATCGTTAGGAGCCAAAATCGCGATGACAATTCGATTAATTGCATAGGTTTAACTTTTTTTTTATTTCAGGGGACATTTATTGTATTTATTTCAGGGGAATTTTATTTTAACTTATTTTAATGAAAGTTGAAATAAATAGAGAGGGAAATGAACTTAAAAAACTGAAAATAAAAGTCCCTAGCCTCTTTATATAAATAATAAAATGCCATTACATAGGTGATGGCCTTGCCTGAGGCATGTCATCCTCCACAACAGCAATGCAACGTAACTTGATTCCTGCTCACTTACCATGAGTCACTCTGCTTACTGAACATACTGTTTCCTTTGCTGATTTAATTGTGTAGAAAGTCAAAAATAGCAGTTATTGAACCATGATAAAGATGCGTTCACTGGTTACCAAATTAACAATGTGAATGGCACAGCAGGGCCACTGTTTCCTGTACCACAGTAAATCTCATTACAATATTGACATGGCTGATTACTGTGATTCCAGGAATTACAGGCACAGTTCACTGATGAAAATATATATTTGCTCCATTGTTGAATTTATTTGTGTCACGATTTACAGAGTCAGTTTTTCGATTATTTACTCTCAGAGTTATTGACACTTAAAGTTGTAGTCCGTAAGATTTTCATCTAGTTAATTGTCTGTTAAGTTGCTATCTATCAAAGAGTGAGTTAAAACAATGGCCATTGAGCGTATGACGCTTGTATTTGCTGCTTTGCCAAGTAATACGGTCTGAGTGTCTGTGGAGACTTTCTCGCCCAAAATTCAACACCCTTTATTGATAAAATAAGGGGGTTGTTGGTGGTGCTGCCTTCTACTAAAGGTAGCGGCATGAGCCAGCCTGAAGCCCCGCCGCGAACTTGGGGAGTGGGAGTGCATGAGCCTGAAGCTCTCTCGGCGCTGCTAACCCCACTGGCAGCGCCATGACTGCTGCAGCAATATTCAAGACCATTCAACAAAATAGTAACAAAATAGACAATAAACCATAAACATATGTATCAGTGGCAACACCACAAGCCCATCATACACGTCTCTCCCCAGGAAAGGTCCCTGCAATCTGACATAAGCCGCTTTCCGACCGGAGGGATTTTTGCAGTTCCTACAACATAAAATTCTAGAACTCTTTTTTTTCTCGCGTTCCGACTGGACCAATTTGGGGATTTTTAAGTTCCTCTGGCTGCAGTTCCTGTAACTCTTTCAGCTCCTACTTCAGGGCAGGGTCTTTTCGCTGTTCCCTTTTCAGCATAGGGACCTAGGTAAATGAGGGTCGGGTTTCCGGTACAGACAGACCAACAACGGGACAATTTTAACAATTTTCGCCATCTTATTCATCACCAAATTCACTTCTGACAACGTTTTAGGCGAGAAATGAACTGTTAATATTTAGAATATCGGCAGTCTTGCGAAAATTGATGCCGAATTGACAATTTGCTTCAAAGTTTTCGGAGGTGGGAAGCTCCATGAAGTGAGGCGACAGCCAGCAGGCGACAGCCAGCAGGCGCCTGCCCCGGTCGCTAGCTCGCCGCTCGGCCATGTCCTGCTCAGAAACCCCGCTGTCAGCTGGAGGTCTCTCAGACCGCTCTCGTAAATAAGAGGCTTTTATTTGGCCGTTGACGGTTCGTTTGTTTAAATATCACAACACATGTCCATCATAAGATTAACGGGAACCTGTGGTAAACTGTCTTTTCAGAGTTAAACTCTACAAGCGTGCCCTGCTGGCTTGACAACCTCGCTGTCCGGCCGTCTCACACACACACACACACACACACACACACACACACACACACACACACACACACACACACACACAACGTCCACAACGCAGCCGGCAGAGGCGGGGGGAGAGAGAGATACCCGTTTCTCTTCGGGAGACTTGTTTAAATTATGACAAATATGCTATATACATTAGATTTTGTATTTAGTTCATGCTTTTTTGGTGTATTTGTTTTCTGATTTTAACGCTATAAAGACCGTTGCTGTGCTTGCATCACTCCCTTACCCCTCCTATAGTCCCTATGGCCACTTGGCCAGTGCGAATGCAAATGGGAAAAACGGTTTTGGGGGAGAGTAGTTAGGAGAACTGCTTAGAAGTGGACTTTTCCTATAACTATGTTCCTGTAACTACCTGGTCGGAAAGCGGCTATAGGCTATCATGTATCCAAAATTCCTGGGCCTTATCACAGGACCATAGGACATGACGTAATTGGCTGTCCTCTGTCATACATTTCCAACAATTAGTTTCAGCCTTTCAGACCAATTCTAAACAATATGGAGGGAGTCCAGGGAATAAATAAGTCTTAAAGTAAGATGACGCTTATGAATAACAAACGTTACATAAATGTCGCTTTTTTTAACATTCACAGTTAGAGTTAGTAAATACGCTACAAAGTTTTATAGTTACCGTATCAGAAGACATCATTCACCGTCTCTCTTCGGACCTGCTATCAGTGTGGAGCGTGTGAAAGCATCATGCCGCATCACGCAGGACACACTGAAAATTACTACATGTTACAGAGGGAGAAAGAGTAAGTTGAAAAAGAAATGCTTTTTATTCTTGATTCTCTGAGGGGATTTTGCTGAGAACTGTTGATTAGGTTAATGGTGTTAAGTCGAAATTAATAACAGATAGTGATTGCTTTGAGCCCCTTCAGACATAACACATCATGTCTAATTTTATACTATTGTAGTCACTGTCAGTGTTGATCATGTAATATTCCTAGTGGTCCTCACATGATGAGGGTGGAGATGACTTGACGTGGTCCTATGGCTTTATGTGCATTATGCCTGTGGGCCCAGAATACCTTGCAGTGATCTAGAGGAGAGTCAGCAGTTATATCTTAAACACTACCACACTACTACATTCAAGCCATTGCCAAATGAGTTGCTACAAAGCTAATTAAGACTATCGGCTCCACATTCTCAGTATGACTATAGCCCTATTCGCACGGGATAAGTAAGGTGACCTCCAGTAATTTGTAATAATTGCGGAGGTTGTCTGTGATCTTAATCCCGTGCGAATCGGTCATGTCTGTAATTTGTAAAGTAATAATTCCCCCGCAAATGACCTACCATATTTTGCCGAAAACGGAGGTCCTGTGATAATATTAGTCCCGTGCGAATCGGCATCTCTGATTTGTCCAGGATTTGGCTGGGCTTTTTTGTTTTTTCAAGGTACCTATTTCCTTCTTTTGCGCCTTTTTATCCATCTTTCGCGAAGAATGGAGGGTGCGTTGGAGTGTTTTGATAGTGTTTTGGGTGCTGGGTCATGACACTATACATCATATACAATTTGCAGAAAGAGAAAGATGAAAACCACCACAAGTGCGAAGACAAAAAGAATGATTAGATGGCGATGGATGACATGTATAGCAGCATGCGGTAAATATATTTTTTGCTTGTATCATACATCTAGAGATAACGACAAGACATCTCTAAGCCATAGCTTATCAAAAATAATGCACAATCAAGCGAGGGGGCTCACTTCATAATTAGAGGTTAATGTTACAAATAAATCAAGCGTAAAGCTTGAGCTAATAGATTTTAACCTGGTGAAATGTTTAGTTTTATCCATCTAACCGGACCCTGCTTGAAAAGTGAGAGAAAGAAAAAGGAGAGGTCACAGTTCGGACGATGACTGACTACCCGGTTGAGATTGTGTGTGTGTGTGTGTCTGCGTGTGTGTCCTCGAGATCTTACCACACACAAACACACGTAGCAGAGCTACCCACACCCATGTTTCTACTGTTGCTTAATGTCAGTAAATTCGAGTAAAATCACAGGCTTCGCTTATCCTGTTCGAATGTGCCAGATGAAACTCAGACGTGGGTGGGTAATTTATAATTCACACGAGGTCCCTAGATAATACTTATCCCGTGCGAATAGGGCTTATGTTTAGAAGATTGTGTCGTCCGGTGACTTTCCCGCGCAGAAACTCCAGTGAAGATAATGACCTCTTCTGAAGAGTCCATCATGTTTTTTTAATCCTCCGTGTCCTCCTTGGCTACTAGCAACTGCGTGGAGGAGGGGTGGGGGGCGCAGACAGTTTTGTTGTCATTACTTAGAATTCCTCATGAGGGCGACAGAAACGACACACTATAGCTTTAATATTAGAACTAGCCTGAGCTAACATGGCTGTTGTTAGCCTAGCCACTGTAGTGGCTTACATAGCCTATTCATGGTTAATAATAAATACAGAAAATCATACGTATGCCTGGTAACGTACTGTGATTTTGAGTTTTATATGATGGAATGTGTGTCGCATTCTACTATTAAACATGACAAAAATAATGTTTTCATATAGTGTAAAGTATAGTTTTAGTTTGCTCTAGTTGTTGGAAGTTGTTGGCTCTAAATCTCTAAATCTTAGATTAGTTCTTAGATTAGATTAGTTAGTTAAGGCAGCTCTAATATTAATTTAGAGTACCTTGGCAGTGATATATGAAATTACTGTCATTTCTAAAGCATGGCTCATATACCAGTTACGGTCATTTCTAAAGCATGGCTCATATACCAGCAACAGAACAGAGGAGAGAAACATATACATTCCTTTTATTTGGTTAACGTTAGTTGGCTCTATATTTCTGTTACTGATTAGTCAGACAGGCCACGGTGGCGAGGAGAGCAATAGCCATGTTAGCTCAGGTTAGCTGTAATTTTTTTTGTGTGTGGGCATTTTAGGCCTTTATTAAACAGGGCAGCTGCAGATAGGAAATGAGAGAGGGGGGGAATGACATGCAGCAAAGGGCCGCAGGTTGGAATCGAACCCGCGATCCAGCAGCAAGGACTGAGCCTTTGTACATGGGGCGCACGCTCAACCAGGTGCACTACTCAGGCGCCCCGAGGTTAACTTTGGGGACATCAGCAAAGATATATGAAATGACTTTACTGTAGGTCAGTATGTGTCGGTGCAACAGAAGCAGCACACCACTCCAATGACCGCTATATGCTGCTGTAGCGAGCGGCGTACCCCTCAGGAATCGTCACTCAGGACACACTGCAGTAGAAAATCAGTGAAGCAGTGCTGTTGATTCTCCACATGATATATGCTGCAGCCTGTGTGGGGCTTGTCCTAATGCCAACTCATTTTTCAGAGCAACAGTCAAGGACAGCAGGAAGGAGAGATAGTAAAACCTTTCACTTCTGTGTTACGCATGCTGTCTCTCGCTCAGTAAACATGTTCATTTGTACTGCTGTTCATGATGGTGTCGATGTGTCATGTTTATGTGAGGTGCATTGTTTAAAGCAGAAATGCAGCTAAACACAACTTAAATTTAAAAAGATCATATTCCTGTTACACCACATGAGGTAAAGACTATATTCCTGTTACACCACATGAGGTAAAGATCAGATTCCTGTTACACCACATGAGGTAAAGATAAGATTCCTGTTACACCACATAAGGTAAAGATAAGATTCCTGTTACACCACATGAGGTAAAGATCAGATTCCTGTTACACCACATGAGGTAAAGATCAGATTCCTGTCACACCACATGAGGTAAAGATCAGATTCCTGTCACACCACATGAGGTAAAGATCAGATTCCTGTTACACCACATGAGGTGAGACAAGAACAAAATCCAAATGAGCATGTCACAGGCACCGGCAGTAAGAAAAAACGCATTGATGAGTGCTTAACAATTTAGTGATGTCCAAATCAAACTTCATGAACCAATAGTTGTATTTGTTGACCCACATCTTGGTTTAAAGAAAAAAAAAGACTAAAATAAGTAGTGATGTCCAAATGAAGCCTCTTGAAGCATTTTCTTTATTTTCTGAGCCAGATAGATGGCACTCTCTGCTCAACACAGGGTTGAAAGCACATTGAGTTGCCATTCCTTTAGCCTTTTAAAACAAGAGGGCCATCTAGTTGGGTCAAATCCAACTAATGGTTCATGAAGGGTCTCTTGCAGTTCCTACATCATAAAAAAGGGGGATTTCTTGTGGCATTGGCAGCTGTCTGTGCTAAGAGGGATCCATGTGTTGATCCCTCCATCATAGTGTGAATTACATCTGTCAGTCAATGTCAGACTGATAAATTGAATGAGTGTGTGACATTACCCTCTGCCTGGCGCTCTCACCAGGGTCCTCATCAAGATAACAGTAAGATGAACCAGAGAGCCAAATTTAGAAGTTCACCATATGAAAAAATAGACCATATATATATATCAGAAAATAGGGTTCTACAGTATTCAAACAAAACAGATCATGTTATTTTTATACTACAGCAGGGAATTTGTACATAGTGTAAAGAATTATACTATTTTCAGTCTGTATTGTTTATATATTTCAAAGATCATCAAAGAATCATTAAAGGTTTTTCATTTAAAAATGGATTATTGTTTGAAATATTTTTAAATAAATAAGCATGGCCAGTCTTTCATTCAAAACTTGCCATTGTGCATTCATTTGGATAGTAAACATCTCTCACCACACAACAATTGATTCAAAATATGAGTATTTTTTGTGAAATGTCATGAGAACATATGGTTTAATCACGAATAAACAACATAATTATATATTTTCAGTTTAGTTGTTTTAACTACCAGTGAATCCAGAAACAAACAATGCAAGATACATGTTTCATATCGCTGTTAGAAGTGCTGAAAGTAATATGCTACTGTAGTGTAAAAGACACATTACAGTTTTTTACTTTAGGTAATACACTTACATTACCCAACATTTACAGATTCTAACATCTAGATAGTATGTATCCTATGTGTACTCAAGTTGTGATCAATGAAGAAATCATCTACAATCATTTGGCCACATTTGTTTTTAACAGGCAGTACACTGTGTACACTACGTACTGACTTGGTGTGTCTCCAATCGTGCACTTTTGTACTTACACTAGCTATTTTGAGTACATAGTGCGTTCAC